>NW_006256909.1:7799089-7809560 GCF_000478725.1 Eutrema salsugineum | reverse complement strand
TCGGCTGCTTTTGCGGATATAGTCGTCGAGAAGAAGGATAGATCGGATCCGGTGAGATTTGCGGTGATGCAGCGGTCAAGATTTCCAACCAACATGCATGCTCCCACGTGTATTAACACGTATGCCCTTTGTTGTAACACATTTCATATTTGTATTTGGGCTTTAGTTTGTCTCTGTTGGGCCTATCCATCATTTGTACTTGTCCGTTTTGGGTTTTTATAATGCAAATGATAAAAAAAAAAAAATGCGAGATAAGACAACCACGATGAAACAAACAATCCATAAAACTTAATCACTCAAATAAAGAAAAAAGATTATAAGATATATATATATATATATGTATATATTAGGGAAATAAATGATTTTAGGTTTAAATCTTAGGGTTAGAATTTTGGATTTCGAAATGGTTTTTAGAATTTAAATTTTTAGAGTAAAGATATAGAATTAAGAAATTCAGGTCTTTGACTTTTTTTCTTTTATAATTTTGACTTTTTGTTAAGAGAAAACATATAGACTATTTTAATAGTTTTGATATAAGGTATGTATTTTTTGGCAAACTATTAACTAAATATGACAAAGCCAGTATTCTTTGTTTTCTTTATGACAAAGTCAATATGACAAAGTCAGTATTCAGTAAATACAAATTATTATATAACCGTTTTATATGTATTTACACACAATATACTCATAAAGACACATGAAATAAAAAAAGATTGAGATATATAGTCGAGTTTATACTGAGGTTTTAGAAAAGGAAAAAATAAACCAGTTTATACTGACGTTGCGTCAGAATCGAATTCGAACATCTATAATGAATATTGCCCAAAAAACAAAAATAAAGACAGATTAATTACAAAACAAATATTTACATAATTTGAATTAGCTAAATTCACTGATCGAGGGGTCAATTTCAGGAACACACACGCATCAGACTTGTTTTCTTCTAATTAATTAATAAAGCAAAAAGAGAAAAAAAAAGGACAAAACATTATTCGATCTCCGGGATACTCTGTAACGCCGGCCTCCAAGGCCGTTGGTGATGATTCGAGAGATCGGCGGCGAAACCGAGTTGATCTCCACCGTTGAAATGTAATTTAGAAAGGATCTCTTCCGCCGTCAAACCGTTCAAACTAATGTTCCTCATGAGATCTTCAAATTCCTTCTTCGTCATCTTTATCTTGATCTCTCTTTTTCCACACGAACCTGATGACGTCACATTACTTGTTTCTCCGAGGAGCTTCTCTTTGTCATCGTCGTCGTCGTGGAACACGGTGGATCTTCTTCTTCTTCTTTCCGTCGCCGTTTTGTCTATTACACATACGCAGTTTCCCATTTTATTTGTTTTTATATTTATGTTATCTTATTTATTTGATAGATTGAGTTTGTTGAGATTAATTAGAGTACTCAAGCGAGAATCTAAGTATTTATAGTGTTCCAAAGCATTTTATTTTAGTAGTATTAAAGAAATGGATAAAAGGCTCGAGGAAAAGGGGTTATATTTGTACGGCCATGTCCGGAGGACAAAAGTTGATTAGTCTTTACGTGGAATGTCTTTTTTCAAAGTTACGTTGTAATTAGTTGACCAAAGTTGTTTCATCCTCATCCACTCCTCGTAACTGATTTACTTCAAAAATAGAAATTTTGTCAACAATGGATTTATACTTCTATTAAAATTTCAGTTTATATTTAGCTTCCATTTTAAACTAGTGTATAACATTTTATTTTACTTTTAATACTTTCAGAAGACTATATATGATCAGAAATGGTTGCGAAAATATGTAAAAATAATAAATGATAGTATATTTGGTACAATATGACACACATTTAAAACATTGAATATGTCCTATTATAATATTCAGTCTTATACTTTTATTTTGTTAATTTTTTTTATCTTATACTTGACCTTTACTTTAAATTTAATTGGTCTTTCAAAAGTGCTATTCACTGAATAAGTTATCGAATTCAATTAGACTGAACTCTAAAGTTAGATAAGAAACTATAAAGTTAGTAGGAAACTCGTCTTGAACAAAATTTGTAGATTCAAAATTTGTCCTCGATTGTTAATTCATTGTTTTATCTCTAGTGCCTGTGCCGTGCCGTATTATTAGAGGATGTGCTCAGAAGTGCTATTGCAAAAAAACCCATATCAGAATAACAAAATTTATCGATCTATATAGGCATGCCTATTTTTTGTTGGGAAAAACGTATTAACATATATACAAAATAGTTCCTATATTTACAAATTACCACATAAAGAATCTATGATATTTTTAATAAACTATAAAGCAATTTTTTATAGAAAATATAATATTTTTAATGTAATATTTTGTGTCCACGAGTTCTGATATATCACATATAAGGAGTATTATATGGCTAACTTTGGAAAAACTAGAATGATCAAATTATTAGCACAGTGGTGAAGTTGATGGGAGTGGACTAAAAGTTATGTCGAAAAAGGACTAAAAGTTACTTGTTGAAATAATTGTCTATTGTGTCGGCCGTGTGCTTCCAAATACTAAAGAGAAATGCTTTAGTTGTTTTTATATATTAATCAACAAATATATAGTTTTAGCTTTTGATTTTTTTTTGGTAAAGAGCTGTTTAATCATTTATTTGGTCTATTGTACCTGTATCATTACTAATTTTTTTGGCTGGAAGGTTAAATGTCATCACTAAATTGGATTCGTAGCATATGTCTAAATCAAAAATGTTAATATTTGTTTATTGTTAATTAGAATTCTCTTTTAAAATGTATATATCTTATTTATTCTCCATAATTATTTGTCAACAAAAAGCCTTTACGTACATAATTATCCCAAAAAGTTAGAGATGGTCTTGTACGTGGTAGAAAATTAACCACTTAAAAGCTGCTCATGAATCGTGTGTATAGTTCTTCTTCATTTTTGGTTGTTGTAAAAGAATAAAAACATGTGCTGTGGGCCTGTGGCCTATGTTACATTATAGTTTAGTAGCATATTCTGTTTTGATCAATATTACGAATTTGACTTAGATTAAAGGATCGACACAAATAGTTTTTCGAGGTTGACATCGGCGGTCGTCACAATAGTGAGTTCGACTAAATGAAATTATAAAAACAAATTCACGTAATGCAAAACCATAATGATAATATTCTCAATTAAAAAAAAATATATATTTTATGGTGACTTAAAATTTGGAATATATCGTTAATTAGGATCTTCTTTAACAGAAGTGGGAAGCTATGGTACGGTAGAGAGTTTCGCCACTTCTCATGTGTGTATATATTTTTTTTACGAAGAATATACTTGATGAAACAGAAATTCTTCACGTGCTAAAAAAAAATAAGTAATGAAATGGCGTCTAAGGACAGGTAAAAACAAATAATTATAGTAAACATAATTAATTTTTTTTTTCTGCTTTTGACTATAGATATATAACTACTAGTTTTTGAAAAAAAGGTTGTGTGAACTGTGAAGTGTCAGCTACTGCATTTGCATGGGAAGGGAATAATTCGTTACGTTTTTTCTTGTCTAATTGTTCTTTGTCTTTTTGTTCCTTCAATTTTCCACAATTCACGTGTACAACTTTTATATATTAAAATCTTGGTATTGTACTTTGATCTCTTTGCTCTGTGTATGGATAGAATCTGGTCAAAAGTATATATTACAAATTTCTACAAAGAATGAAAAGGAAAAGGGAATCTGGTCAATTGTTTTTGGTACATGATGTAGTTACGAGACAATAATTCTACTCAAACTTGTGCGTTTCTTTCTTTTTTTTTTTTTGGAACAGCTCAAATTGAGTAATTATAATAGGCCTTTGTTTACTAATGGGTTGAAGAGAAATGTTCACACTCAAATAAACGTAAGATTGGAGCTGTTTTAATTTCTACACGGTTAATAAAACATATAAATACCAATGTTTTTAAAACCGGACTGCAGACCAAACCGGAAAAGCCTTTGGATTATAGATTAACATGGTTAGACCGGATTCAACCGGGTTTGATAATACTTTTCAAATAATTATATATGAATTTAGGAAAAAAACCAAAAAAGTATAAAAGAGATGATTTAGAAACCTTATTTTTATTTTAAAAAGTAAAATAATAAAACAAAATCAAATTGATTTGTTACATTAAAAAAACGTAAAAAAAACATAATTATTTAAAGTTTTTTAGTTGAACTCGGTTTAATATGGTTTATCAGTTTAACCAATTTTCGGTTTATTAATCGTTCATTCTGGTTTTTAACTCAACTTGGTTATACTTCTGGTTTATGGTTCAACCTGGTCTAACTGTCGGTCCGGTCCGGGTTTAAAAACACTGATAAATACGAATAAAAGAGAAATATAATAATTTTAAAAAACAGAAATCGGGTGAAATTACCCTTAAATTATCGCTTACTAGTGTAATAGCACTAAGATGAGCATATTTTGTTTAATCTTAATTAGAACACCATGACCAGATTATCCACCTCTAGTTCACTTTAAACATATCCAGTCAACCCTCTCTATCTCTGTCTAAGTTTCTTTCATTTGTATTTGATCATCACTTCTTAATACTTGAATCATCTATATATATATATATGTGTATATTAGTTTATTACGCAAATGTTAAAAAAATTTCAAAAACGGACACAATTTTTTAGATCAATTCACAAAATAATATAAATAAAACGCATAATAAATAGTTAGATGGGAAATACAATGGTGTGATATAACATTTTATTCATCGCTTATTAGAGTATATTATTGTTCTTCTCTTATCTATATGTTCTATTTTAAACCATTTTTAATCAAAGAACATAACCAACACATCATTGCTAAACCACACAAATATATATATATATATATATATATATATATATATATATATAGATTTGTATTCCTTACGTTTCTATTTATTTGATCTCATCCCAGATAACATGTGTTTTATGAGATTTGACACACATATAAGTTGGAGGGAGAGAAATTAAAATTTTGATCTTCTTATAATTATAATTCAATCAATCATCTATATAAAATATCGGTGGTGTGGACGATGAATCAGACATGTTTAGTTCGGCGTGGATCCATGTCT
Source organism: Eutrema salsugineum (assembly GCF_000478725.1). NCBI lineage: Eukaryota > Viridiplantae > Streptophyta > Magnoliopsida > Brassicales > Brassicaceae > Eutrema > Eutrema salsugineum. The sequence goes on along the minus strand of NW_006256909.1, from coordinate 7,804,504 downwards.
AGACGACTAGACCTAATCGAACAAATAAAAATTCTTAAGTTTTCTAAATTATGTATTGATCACTCGCGTATGGACATGTCACATGTTTGTAAAATAAGATTGTTTACTCAATTAAATAAGTGAAAACGATTGAGATTGATTTATTATTAGCACTAATAATTGAGGCAAAATGAAAAAGAAGGAAAGGACAGAACAATGATGAACCACATGTAGACTTTGGTAGTTTAGCTCGTCGGTTTCCATCGTTAGCCATTCACTCTCCAATCCAGAAACACACTCGTCGAGTCCGGTCTTAATCTAACAACTATTGATGGGTTCAGATAAGGCCACCTGTCGACATAATGATCAAGATAGTTGGACCCGCTTGCAATTAGTGTACACGTGTCGCACAGATGAACTGCGACATGTCTTATGTGCTTTACTATGCGAAGGTGTTGATGTAGGCTCCACCTCAGTTATAGTCTTAAAAACAAGCCAAATTTTATTAGTATAAGATGTTAATTATTTTGTTTAAGTTGGCGTCATGCATATACTATTTGAACTTTTTTCTTCGAATCTGCACCATCTGTTTCAAAGTTACAAAAATGTCAAAAATAGATTTGGAGGAAGAACCACAAATAGTTATTTTTCGAATCTTATTTTCATGCAAATTCAAGCATTTACCACCATTTACGTTTTTCACGAATGCTTGCTTAACGAATTATTGTACATGTACGTAGCACGTACAAACAATACCTAGAAGGCTAGAAAGCTTTTAATTTATCAAGATTACTGCCAATTTTTTCCCTCTGTCAATGAGAAAATTCCGAAATGTTTGAGGGCCATAACTTTTATCAGCTTATGACCAACCTATAAGAGAATGCATCGGATTAATAGAATTACCTACACTAAGTTGCTTGGATATAATATGAATAACTATACGGTACATGAAGATTATTACACATCATGGCACGTCAACACCTAAGACTAAATTTGTACGATATTAAATGATATGACTGAAATTACTTGGAAGGTAAATACAAATCTGAAACTTTTATATACGCAGATAAACTCTTTTTTTTTTTTTAACATCATTATGCAGATAAACTCGAACTCATCAAAATTACTAGAAGAAATTAAATACAAATACAAAAGTTACTGTTATGAAGAATTGACGTGGAGTCATTTTCTTTTGAACATAACTGAGTAAAATTAAACACAAAAAATGCAAACAGTACTCTCACATTTAATATATATAGATACATACATGCTCATTATCCTCGCCTTCGACCTTCACTCATAACACAAAGTAATATATAGTACAAGACTACAAGAGTTCTTCCAATACATTGTATCATCCTCAAAATTAAAATGTTTTAATTTTGAATATATCCTCGATCTTTCACTCATAACACAGAGCAATACATGCTCATAATCCCCATCATAATCTAGCTGTATAACGATAATTTAGGACATTTTATACATTTTTTCTTTAGTTCACAGAGAAATATGGGAAAAGGTCGGAGATTAACGATGAGTCGGAGCGAGCGGTTTCTTGGGAGTCATCATCAGTCCGGTGATCGCCATGAGGACGGAGAAATCGCCGTCGATCTGGAGTTCACGGAAGAGGATGTCTGGTCAGTAATCGAGCCTAATGAACCAACAGAAGAAAACGCGTGGACAGCACACTCCATCGAGGCGAGTGGCAGTGAACGGAACGGAGGCCGCGAGGGTGGCCTGACCGTTAACAGCGCTGGACGGAGGAAGAGACACGTGGCGACTTCTGCGCCGGTGAATGTTCCTGATTGGAGCAAGATCCTGAAAGTGGAGTCCGTCGAGTCAATGCGTAATAATGACGTGGCGGATGGTGATTGGGAGCGTGAGATGGTTCCGCCTCATGAATACGTGGCGCGTAGCCGTCACGTTGACGGTGGCTCGTCAGTGTTTTTGGGCGTGGGAAGGTCGTTGAAGGGACGAGACATGAGACGGGTCAGAGACGCCGTGTGGAGCCAAACCGGGTTTTATGGTTAATCTAGGTAATTAATTTGATCATTAATGGTTGCATCAAAACAAAAGTAAATTGATCATGAATGTTAAGATTATAAATGTATGATTTGTCTATAGAGTTTTAGTAAATTAAGCACCACACATATCATAGTGTCATGTATATTACATTCGGTATGTAACTTATGAACGATTACAATAATTATATCAAAAAAATCGCTGGTCCATGCACGATTAAAGTAACTATATAAAAAAGTCGTTGGTCAGTACATTAAACTCTTAACGTTGATTACGAAAATGGAAAAAATTTAAAACCGTTAATGTCGGCCGGAACATAAATGGAAAAAACAAATCTGTTCTTTCACGGAGAATGGTATAGACAAAAATTTGTGAGATCGTACGAGCGAAATTGCTAAATTTCTTCACTTTTTTTAAATAGATGCCTATAAATTCCCCGACCGTGCTTGTTCTTCCTCTAACCTAGACCACAAGAACTTCTCAGGAAAAGAAAAAAAAACCCTAAAATGGGTTGCTTTAGCAGCAAACACCGAACAACGGAGAGTGACGTCATCAATGGCAGCGTAAAGAGCTCAATTCCGACAAATCAATCACAAACCCATGTCTCCCGTGACGTCCCGGAGCCTCAGAAACCGTTACCTACTCAAATTCCTGTTGGAACAAAACCAATTGGACTTAAGTGGGTGTTTAAGATAAAGCATAACTCTGATGGGAGCATAAATAAGTACAAATCAAGGCTTGTCGCAAAGGATTATATATGTGCAGAGGTTTGGTATTGACTTCGATGAAGTATTTGCTCCCGTAGCCCGAATTGAAACCATTCGCCTTATCATTGCACTAGCCGCTTCGAACAGGTGGGAAGTACATCATCTTGATGTAAAAACAGCGTTCTTACATGGCGAATTAAAGGAGGAGGTTTATGTGCATCAACCTGAGGGATTTGTAGTTAAAGGAAGTGAGGGCAAAGTATACAAACTACACAAAGCTCTCTATGGACTTAGGCAAGCACCAAGAGCCTGGAACAACAAGCTCAATCATATCCTTCGGGAGTTGAAATTCAGCAAGTGTTCGAAAGAACCCTCTTTATACCGAAAAGAAGAAAAGGGTTTACTTCTTGTTGTAGCTGTGTACGTGGACAACTTACTTGTCACAGGATCTTCTTTGAACTTAATTCTCGAGTTCAAACGGGACATGGCAGAGCGTTTTGAGATGAGTGATTTGGGAAGACTGACATATTACCTTGGGATAGAAGTGTTACAACAAGGAGATAGTATCACACTAAACCAAGAAAGATATGCAAAGAGAATACTTGAAGAAAATGGATTAAGCGATTGCAATGCTGTGCATATACCAATGGATGCGGGTTTAAATCTGAGTAAGGCACCTGAAGAAAGAAGCATCGATGAAAAGAAATACAGGAGGAACATAGGATGTCTTCGATATCTACTTCATACAAGACCTGATCTTTCGTATTGTGTTGGAGTGCTAAGCAGGTATATGCATGATCCAAAAGAATCCCATGGAATAGCCTTGAAACAAATCCTAAGGTATCTTCGAGGAACCTTAAAATACGGTTTGAAGTTTGAAGAAGCGAATACATCTGGTCTGGTTGGATATAGTGACAGTAGTCACAATGTTGACTTAGACGATGGGAAAAGCACTTCGGGACATGTTTTCTACATCAATAACTGTCCTATAACATGGTGCTCACAGAAGCAAGAAACTGTTGCACTATCTTCATGCGAAGCAGAGTTTATGGCTGCAACAGAGGCAGCTAAGCAAGCGATTTGGTTGCAGGAATTACTCGAGGAAGTCATTGGATCAGGATGTGAAAAAGCTGTGGTTCAGATTGATAATAAATCAGCCATAGCCTTGACTAAAAATCCAGTGTTTCACGGAAGGAGTAAGCACATACACCGAAGGTATCACTTCATTAGAGAGTGTGTTGAGAATGAGCAGATTCTGGTTGAACATGTTCCGGGAACAGAACAGAAAGCTGACATTCTGACTAAAGCACTCGGCAGAACCAAGTTTAAAGAGATGAGAGATCTCATTGGAGTCAAGGAGGTGACTAAAGAAGATTTCAAGCTTAAGGGGGAGATTGTTGGAGTAAGCTTGAAAGAAGCTTGTTGAGCAAGTTTTCTAGAAGATTCTTTATGTTATGTTTCCTAAAAGAGTTAGGTTTAAGAAAAGAAAATTAGGAGTTATCTAATTACCTTATTCTAATAGGTTTAGGAGTAGCTAAACATCTATATAAGGAGATGCTAATGTGTGGCATAACTTATGAGTTTTGAGTTTTGATCTTTTAGGTTTTTGAGTGAGTTTTCCTAAAGTTTAATAAAAGAGAGTTTTATTAACTTGATCTCAAAGCTATTTCGATAATAGAGAACACATACGCCTGCAAATCAATACTCAAGAGGAAGCTAGCGAGGAAGCAAGACAGGGACGATGTGAAGAGAGAGATTCAGATAATGCAGCATTTGTCAGGACAGCAAAACATCGTCGAGATCAGAGGCGCGTACGAAGATAGACAGTCGATACATCTTGTGATGGAACTGTGTGGTGGTAGTGAGTTGTTCGATAGGATTATAGCTCAGGGGCATTACTCGGAGAGAGCAGCTGCTGGTGTCATTAGATCGATTCTGAATGTTGTGCAGATTTGCCATTTCATGGGTGTGATGCATCGTGATCTCAAGCCTGAGAACTTCTTGCTCGCTAGTAAAGATGAGAATGCTATGCTCAAAGCTACTGATTTTGGATTGTCTGTGTTCATCGAAGAAGGTGAGAATACTATACAACTTGTTCTGCCTTTGATTATATGCAAGTGTTTTAGATTTATCAAAAATTCTAAACAGATTTTTAGATACGATAATTATAGATTTTGACAGGAGTAATCTATTCTTAACTTATTTTGTTTATAGTTTAGTACATAGTTGTAAGCTTCAAAACAGAGGCTTTACAAGTTTTGTGTGAAATTGGGAATGTGCATAGCTGTTTAGAAGTTGTGTGTTATAATCCTTATTTGTCTGTCAAGTTATAACATTTTGGTTAGTTGATAATCTGGTGTTCATAAGCTTGATCTGTTGTTTTAACAAATGGAAAACAAAATTGCAGGGAAAATTTATAGGGATATAGTTGGAAGTGCTTAGTATGTTGCTCCTGAAGTATTAAGACGAAGTTATGGAAAGGAAATCGATATTTGGAGTGCAGGGATCATTCTATACATCTTGCTTTGTGGTGTGCCTCCTTTTTGGGCAGGTAATGAAAGCTGACAAATTGTTTGTTTCGGTTTAACCATTCAGTTATGTATATATGTTGTTGTTGTTACATTGTAGAAACTGAAAAAGGGATATTTGATGAGATTATTAAGGGATAAATTGATTTTGAGAGCCAACCATGGCCTTCTATATCTGA
>NW_006256909.1:7739964-7798989 GCF_000478725.1 Eutrema salsugineum | reverse complement strand
ACAAGCTCTTGGTAAAGTGCATTTAGTCTCTTCAAGATTAGTCTACTACCAAAGAACATACTTTTCAATGTTCTTTTTCATAGATCATCCTTGGATCAGAGGCGGAGAAGCTCCGGACAAGCCTATTGATAGTGCTGTGTTATCTCGGATGAAGCAATTCCGAGCAATGAACAAACTTAAGAAGCTAGCTCTTAAGGTAAAACCATAAACTTCTCTTCTGCAAGTAAACACTTCTTCTGTTTTTTCTAGCTAATCATTGGTTGTGTTTTCTGATTTTGTTTTGCAGGTTATTGCAGAGAGTCTCTCTGAAGAGGAAATTAAAGGTCTCAAAACCATGTTTGCGAATATGGACACGGATCAAAGCGGGACAATCACTTACGAAGAACTGAAAACCGGGCTGGCTAAACTCGGTTCTAAACTCTCTGAAGCTGAGGTTAAGCAACTCATGGAAGCTGTTAGTATTGCCATCCTCTTTCTATTCATTCCATATTCTTATCTTCAAAGATAGAACATGAGAAGAGAAGCCTTTTGATGTATAAAATGTTTCAGGCTGATGTAGATGGTAATGGAACAATAGACTACATCGAGTTTATGTCAGCGACGATGCATAGATACATAGTGGATCTGTTGGAATAAGCTTGAAAGAAACTTGAAGTGCAAGTTTCCTAATCCTAATCAAAGTGTGTTTCTAGAAGGTTAGGATTAGAAAAAAAAATTTAGGAGTTATCTAAAAGGAAATTTAGGAGTTATCTAAAAGGAAATTTGTTTATCTATTGGAATTAGGAGTTATCTAATCCATTCTCTATATAAGGTGTTGCAGAATTGTTGCAAACACTTATGAGTTGAGAGAGAGAGATTAAGAGAGGCTTTAGTTTTTGAGTAATTTTTCTAAAGCTAATAAAAGAAGTTGCTTTTATTAATTCTTGATCTAAGTCTCAATTCTATAATTGGTATCAGAGCTTGAGGTTGACGATCTAAGAAGAGAGAGTTGAACACGAAGATCATTAAAATTCAAACCATGGGGATATCCACAAAGTCTGGGAGGTAATTGGTATCAGAGCTTCAGGTTGTTGCTCAAGATATGGGAGATATCGTTCCTAGTACTCGTACAAAAGCATTGAATACTTCCTCAATCCATTGTCCTATGTTAAACTCAACCAACTATACCGTATGGGCCATGCGGATGAGGATTTTGCTCAGAGTACACAAGGTCTGGGAGACTGTTGAAACAGAGGCGGCCGATGGTGAGAAGAACGATGTTGCTATGGCCCTGATCTTTCAATCAGTACCCGAGACACTCATTCTACAGGTAGGAAAGTTAGACACGGCGAAAAAGGTATAGGATGCAATCAAATCAAGACATGTAGGAGCAAAAAGGGTGCGAGAGGCAAGGTTGCAGACTCTTATGGCCGAGTTTGACAAACTCAAGATGAAGGACACAGAGACGATAGATGATTTTAGTGGAAAATTGTCCGAAATCTGCTCAAGGTCGGCTGCTTTAGGAACGACTATTGAGGAATCGAAGATTGTCAAGAAGTTTCTCAAAAGTCTTCCGAGAAAGAAATATATACACATGGTAGCTTTACTTGAGCAGGTGTTAGACTTGAACACCACAAGCTTCGAAGACATAGTCGGAAGACTAAAAGCCTACGAAGAACGTATTCGAGAAGAAGAAGAAGAAGAAACGCAAGATGATCAAAGCAAGCTCATGTACGCAAACATGGAACCTCAGGAAAATCGTGACTACAGTGGAGAGAATAGAGGCAGAGGTCGAGGAGGACGCTTCTATAGCAGAGGACGAGGTCGCGGACGATTCAATGGAGCCAGAGATTTGTCAGAGATAACATGCTATCGATGCGACAAAACAGGGCATTACGCTTCTAATTGCCCTGACAGACTTCTCAAACTTCAAGAGACTCAGGAAGACGACGACGTTGATGACACATATGAAGCTGAACGACTCATGATGCACGAGGTGGTGTATCTGAATGAAAAAAGGGTGAAGCCAAACAAATTTGAAAAAAGCCGTGAAGGAGACAATGTTTGGTATTTGGATAATGGTGCTAGTAACCATATGACTGGAAACCGAAATCACTTTTCAAAGATTGACGAGACGGTCACAGGAAAAGTAAAATTCGGCGATGACTCTCAGATAGACATAAAGGGGAAAGGATCGATCCTCTTTGTCAGTAAAGATGGAGGGAAAAAAGTGCTTGCTAATGTCTATTTCATACCAGATTTAAAGAGTAATATTATCAGTTTGGGACAAGCAACAGAGGCTGGATGTGATGTTCGGATGAGAGGAGATTATCTAACATTACATGATCAAGATGGAAGACTCCTTATGAAGGCAAACAGATCAAAGAATCGTTTATATAAAGTAATCATGGAGGAGTCGCATGGAGCTGCATTGAAACAGGTTTTGAGGTATTTGCTTGGAACTCTCAATTTTGGTGTTGAAGATTTCTCTAAGGAAGATTTCAAGCTTAAGGGGGAGATTGTTGGAATAAGCTTGAAAGAAACTTGAAGTGCAAGTTTCCTAATCCTAATCAAAGTGTGTTTCTAGAAGGTTAGGATTAGAAAAAGAAATTTAGGAGTTATCTAAAAGGAAATTTAGGAGTTATCTAAAAGGAAATTTTTTTATCTATTGGAATTAGGAGTTATCTAATCCATTCTCTATATAAGGAGTTGCAGAATTGTTGCAAACACTTATGAGTTGAGAGAGAGAGATTAAGAGAGCTTTAGTTTTTGAGTAATTTTTCTAAAGCTAATAAAAGAAGTTGCTTTTATTAATTCTTGATCTAAGTCTCAATTCTATAGGATCGAGATGAGCACTTATTCAAAGCCTTCCAATACTTTGACAAAGACAATAGCGGGTAAGTTTGGCCCTTTGAGAAACAAGCAAAATATAGACTTGGAGATATATATTAAGACACCAATGTGGATTTGACATGCACAGGTTTATCACAATGGATGAGTTGGAATCAGCTATGAAAGAGTATGATATGGGAGACGAAGCTAGCATCAAAGAGATCATAGCGGAAGTGGACACAGATAATGTAAGTTATTTTCTCCCTGTACATAGCATCAAAGATGTTATGAGCAGTAAGTCTTAAGCTAACATTGACATTGATGGGTTTCTCTTTTTATGCAGGATGGAAGAATAAACTATGAAGAATTCTGCGCGATGATGAGAAGTGGTAACACAAAGCCACAAATAGAGAAAGTTAATCCCAGTTCTTTGATTGATTAATCAAAAAAGGGGAACATATATTTTTTAGAATCATGTAGAAGAGTTGCAGACTTAAACCTAGGAAAACTTGTACGAAAAGTAAGTGATCTGTTAATTTGAATAAGAGTTGCAGATTTATGATATAGCAACTGTATGGTTGATATGTAAGGCAGAAAAAGAATGCATAGCTGTGTTTTTTTTGCTTTAGCAACTGTTAATATATATCAACGTTTTTCAGTTCATCTGTTAATTTGAATAAGAAACATCAATCCAACAATATCACACTATAATAATAAAAATACACATCAACTTGAAAGTAAAGTTTCTCTTAGTTATTAGTGAAAAATTGAAAATATATTGGATATCCTCCTTTATAAAGTTCGTATCCCGCATCCTCCAATCTCACATCTTGGATGGCTTAAGGATTTGAATTCGAAGAGTAATTCACAGGAACTCACCTCTGCTTCAAGTTCCATTAGCAATAGATGCTCAACAAGCGATCGGTTGACGCGATTCAACATCTTAACCCAGACACCATTGATGCGACAATTAAACATCAAATTGTACGTATCTTTCGATTGCTCCCCAATCAAGATGCAAGCCTTAAATCTCAAGGATATAGGAAAATGTGTATCAGTTTCATTCAAATTCACTGAGACGGAACTCCCAGTGTTTCGGTAAGTGAAGTACGTAGGCACTTTTTCTCCGGGTAAGACTGCATAGCCAAAGTTACTTCTAAGCGATGTCTTGGTGATAAGGTCTCTTGCTTCTTGATTCAGTTTGAAGCAGTTGCTAAACAAGAGACGATCAAACTCTGTCTTGTAAAAAGAGCAATCTAGTTTCTCTAGTGACTCACAATTTTCTGCAAACAGGTCTTCTAAGGAGCTTGGAAGCTCTGGGAGCGAAACCAGATTTGTGCATCCGACGATTTCAAGTCTCCGTAGACGAGACATTTCCTTGACACATGGAGCAATTTCTTGTATTCTTGTATTGCTCACCCGAAGCTCCGTGATGCAGCCAAAAACATGCGGAAATTCCGCCAGGTTTTCACTGTACGGGATTTTCAAGTCCTCAAGACAAAACCATGACCTGAATGACGAAGGAATTTCTTCTATTGCTGTTCCACAGATCCATAGATACATAATTTTTGTGGAAATCTCAGGAAAGGTTTTCAACGATGAGCAACCAGTGAGAAAAAGTGTATCGAGAGATTCCATGTCGATGTTGATCGGAAGAGCCTCTAGACTTGAGCAGCCTATAAGCTTCAACTCCTGAAGATTAATAAGATTTCCAATAGAAGATGGGAGTTCCACTAGATTTGAACAAAAACAGAGATCCAACTCCGTGAGATAAATAAGATTCCCAATAGAAGATGGGAGCTTCACCAAACCCGAGCAACTTTGAAGTTTCAGTTCGAGGAGATTAGTGGCAGTTGAAAGATCAGGAAGTTCCTTCAGGTTTTCAGAATGACTCAAATCCATCCACTTGAGATTTCTAATCGTCTGTACAGAGAAACAAATACGTACGTTGATACACTTAGTAGTGAACTCATCACAAAAAAAAAAAAAACTCATTAACACATTATAATGCCATTGAGATTTAATTCCAGCAACAAAAAAAGGGTGTGGTGAGATCAGTTTTCTATTTTCAGCTAGAGCAGTGTACAAAAAGAAAAACTATGTATTCGAATAAAACCGAAGTATATACAAAGTTTTAGAGAAAGAAAATGACTTACTTTAATTCCATCCCACAATTTCTCAAGCTCGCTGTGAGGCATGTTTAGCTCGACGAGGAAATCCGTATTAAGATTAGAAGGCAGGCATGTCATCAAAGAATGTCCACAATGCAGTAATTTAACTTTTCGAGGTAGATAGTTTGGGCTTGAGTTTACGGCAAAGTGATAGTTTGTTCTTAAGAATTGGAGACTAGACATTCTTTCAAAGGCTCTCTCACTTATTATTAACTCATCCTCGATCTCATCATAATCGAATAGTAAGCCTACAACTCTTTCGCTACCCTGAAAAAGAATCCAATGACACATACGTAAATAAATATGGTTAGTTATTAAATTTCGTATGGTCTAAGGAGCAACACACAGTGAAGGATAATGTGAAAACTTACTAGTGTATCATTATTTAGTTCTTGGCATATATCTTGGGCATTAAACAAAAACTGACGCTGCCCAGGATCATAAATGGATTGTCGACGAACAATTTCTCTACCAAACCGTACTAGCAAATCATGCATACGGACACTGTTGGAGAACCAGTTGCCGTCGTAATTGTTGGTGATAGAGATGAGAGATCTCTATTTCTCTGGGTAAGATTTCATAGCCATCTTTAATACTAATCGATGTCTTGATGATAAGGTCTCTTGCTTCTTGATTCAATTTGAAGCAGTTGCTAAACAAGAGACGATCAAACTCTATCTTGTGAAAAGAGCAATCTAGTGTCTCTAGTGACTCGCAATTTTCTGCAAGCAGGACTCTTAAGGAGCCTGGAAGCTCTGGGAGCGAAACAAGATTTGTGCATCCCTTGATTACAAGTGTACGTAGACGAGACATTTCCTTGACACATGGAGCAATTTCTTGTATTCTTGTATTGCTCACCTGAAGCTCCGTGATGCAGCCAAAAGCATGCGGAAATTCCGCCAGGTTTTCACAGTATGGCATTTGCAAGTCCTCAAGACAAGACCATGACCTGAATGACGAAGGAATTTCTTCTATTGCAGTTCCACAAATCCAAAGAGTCTTAATTTTTGTGGAAATCTCAGGAAAGGTTTTCAACGATGAGCAACCAGTGAGAAAAAGTGTATCGAGAGATTCCATGTCGATGTTGATCGGAAGAGCCTCTAGACTTGAGCAGCCTATAAGCTTCAAGGTCTGGAGATTAATAAGATTCTCAATAGAAGATGGGAGCTTCACTAGACTTGAACAACTACTGAGATCCAACTCCGTGAGATTAATAAGATCCCCAATAGAATATGGGAGCTCCACTAGACTTGAACAACCACTGAGATCCAATATCAGAAGTTTAGTAGCATTCCCAATAGAAGATGGGAGCTCCACCAGATTTGAGCAACTTCTAAGATCTAGGTGTTTGAGATTAATAAGATTCCCAATAGAAGATGGGAGCTCCACTAGATTTGAGCACCAATTAAGATCCAACTTCGTTAGATTAATAAGATTCCCAATAGAAGATGGGAGCTCCACTAGACTTGAACAACCACTGAGATCCAATTTCAGAAGTTTAGTAGCATTCCCAATAGAAGATGGGAGCTCCACCAGATTTGAGCAACTTCTAAGATCTAGGTGTTTGAGATTAATAAGATTCCCAATAGAAGATGGGAGCTCCTCTAGATTTGAACAATCAATGAGATCCAATTTCAGAAGTTTAGTAGCATTCCCAATAGAAGATGGGAGCTCCTCTAGACTTGAACAATCACTGATATCCAACTCCGTGAGATTAATAAGATTCCCAATAGAAGATGGGAGCTTCACTAGACTTGAACAACTACTGAGATCCAACTTCGTGAGATTAATAAGATCCCCAATAGAATATGGGAACTCCACTAGACTTGAACAACTGAGATTCAATTTCAGAAGTTTAGTAGCATTCCAAATAGAAGATAGGAGCACCTCTAGACTTGAGCACCAACTAAGATCCAACTCCGTGAGATTAATAAGATTCCCAATAGAAGATGGGAGCTCCACTAGACTTGAACAACCACTGATATCCAATTTCCGAAGTTTAGTAGCATTCCCAATAGAAGATGGGAGCTCCGCTAGACTTGAGCACCTACTAACATTCAACTCTGCGAGATTAATAAGATTCCCAATAGAAGATGGGAGCTCCACTAGACTTGAACAACCACTGAGATCCAATTTCAGAAGTTTAGTAGCATTCCCAATAGAAGATGGGAGCTCCACCAGATTTGAGCAACTTCTAAGATCTAGGTGTTTGAGATTAATAAGATTCCCAATAGAAGATGGGAGTTCCACTAGATTTGAGCAACTTTTAAGATCTAGTTGTTCGAGATTATTAAGATTCCCAATAGAAGATGGGAGCTCCACCAGATTTGAGCAACTTCTAAGATCTAGTTGTTCGAGATTAATAAGATTCCCAATAGAAGATGGGAGTTCCACTAGATTTGAACAACCACTGATATCCAAGCCCGTGAGATTAATAAGATTCCCAATAGAAGATGGGAGTTCCACTAGATTTGAACAACCACTGAGATCTAATTTCAGAAGTTTAGTAGCATTCCCAATAGAAGATGGGAGCTCCACTAGATTTGAACAACCACTGAGATCCAATTTCAGAAGTTTAGTAGCATTCCCAATAGAAGATGGGAGCTCCACCAGATTTGAGCAACTTCTAAGATCTAGTTGTTCGAGATTAATAAGATTCCCAATAAAAGATGGGAGCTCCTCTAGATTTGAACAATCAATGAGATACAACTCCGTGAGATTAATAAGATTCCCAATAGAAGATGGGAGCTCCTCTAGATTTGAACAATCAATGAGATACAACTCCGTGAGATTAATAAGATTCCCAATAGAAGATGGGAGCTCCACTAGATTTGAACAACCACTGAGATCCAATTTCAGAAGTTTAGTAGCATTCCCAATAGAAGATGGGAGCTCCACCAGATTTGAGCAACTTCTAAGATCTAGGTGTTTGAGATTAATAAGATTCCCAATAGAAGATAGGAGTTCCACTAGATTTGAACAACCACTGAGATACAACTCCGTGAGATTAATAAGATTCCCAATAGAAGATGGGAGTTCCACTAGATTTGAACAACCACTGAGATCTAATTTCAGAAGTTTAGTAGCATTCCCAATAGAAGATGGGAGCTTCACCAAACCCGAGCAATTTTGAAGTTTCAGTACGCGGAGATTAGTGGCAGTTGAAAGATCAGGAAGTTCTTTCAGATTAGAGGAACGACTCAAATCCATCCACTTGAGATTTTTAATCGTCTGTACAGAGAAACAAATACGTACGTTGATACACTTAGTAGTTAACTCATCACAAAAAAAAAAACTCATAAACACATTATAATGCCATTGAGATTTAATTCCAGCAACAAAAAAAAAGGGGTGTGGTGAGATCACTTTTCTATTTTCAGCTAGAACATAGTGTACAAAAAGAAAAACTATGTATTCGAATAAAACCGAAGTAAAATACACAAAGTTTTAGAGAAAGAAAATGACTTACTTTAATTCCATCCCACAATTTCTCAAGCTTGCTGTGAGGCATGTTTAGCTCGACGAGCGAATCCGTATTAAAATTAGAAGGCAGGCATGTCATCAAAGAATGTCCACAATGCAGTAATTTAACTTTTCGAGGTAGATAGTTTGGGCTTGAGTGTTTATATCTGTCTCCCCTTGTTGTCCTTAAGAATTGGAGACCAGACATTCTTTCAAAGCTTCCCTCACTTATTATTAACTCATCCTCGATCTCATCATAATCGAGTTGTAAGCCTACAACTCTTTCGCTACCCTGAAAAAGAATCCAATGACACATACGTAAATATATATGGTTAGTTATTAAATTTCGTATTGTCTAAGGAGCAACATGCAGTGAAGGATAATGTGAAAACTTACTAGTGTATCATTCTTCAGTACTTTACATATATCTTGCACATTAACCAAAAACTGACGCTGCCCAGGATCATAAAGGGATTGTCGACGAACAATTTCTCTACCAAACCGTGCTAGCAAATCATGCATACAGACATCTTCGGGGGTCAAGCCGTTGTAGCTGGTGGTGATAGATATGAGAGATCTCTCAGCTAAGACCTTAAGACCTTGACTCACACTGGGGAAATGATTTGCTAGATGTGTTTCTACTTTCTCCATCGGTACATTGTTGAAAAAGCAAGCTATATAAAGGAATAATTCTTTATCCTCAGCAAGTAAGGCATTGTAACTGAATTCCAAGACACTTTCAATGTCTCCATCAAGGCTAGTCCTTAACCTTGGTAGTTCCTTCCACCACTCCTCCTCGGGCCTTCCTTTCAAATAAGATCCCATAACCTTTAGTCCCAAAGGGAGACTACCAGCAAGTCTTGTAACTTCCCAAGCAAGCTTCTCGAAACCATCATATGGAGCCTTTTGACCAAAAGCATACATGCAGAAGATTTCTAGAGCCTCATTGTAACGTGGGAAACCCACCTTGTAAACATGGTTAATCCCGTGTGCATTCAAAAGTCCTTTATCTTGTGTTGTGATGATAATCCGACTTCCAGGACCAAACCACCCAGTTGCTTTCGCCACGGCATATAGTTGGTCCAAATGGTCCACGTCATCAAGAACCACAAGCACTCTCTTGTCTTTTAACCTGTCTTGCACAACTCCTAAATGATGAATCTTGATATCCTTCTGGTTGAATATTGAAGACAAGAACTCTTCCTGTAATTGCAGTTGCGTACTGTACTCACTGCAACCAAGTCTTGGATAGCGTCTTTTGATATCAGCCATGAAGACACTAAATTGGAACTGGCTAGAATGTTCCCAAAATAGAACTCTGGCGATGGTGCTTTTACCTATTCCAGATGGACCCCAAATCCCTATCATCCTTACTTCATTGGAGCCAAGGAGTAATAATGGTTTCATATTTTCCATATGAGCTCTCATCCCAACGAAACCGTCGAAATCACTTGATGGCGCATTATTAATCAGCTTGTTTGAAACGTCCTTGGCAATTGTTTCGATCATGTTCGCTTCATCATCCCTAACAAGAAGAAAGATGAATACATTCATTCAATGAAACGAATGATCAAAATTAGATTTATACGAATAAACCTATATATATATATATAAACAAAAAATCCACATTCTAGCATTTATTTCCCAATAATATCACCAGAACTCTAACATTGTAAGGGTTTATGAAATTTTAGAAAGAAAAGTAACTCTTTGACTTTTAAGAACTCTTCATAAAATTTAATAATCTTGTAAATTATATTTTGATGTGTTTGAAAAGACTAAAAGCAAGCAGATCTCAAGAGAACAAACCAGTTGATTGAATGGTAACCAGCGATTTTGGCCACCTTCTCCAAAGCTTGTCTCCATCTCCGAATATCCTCCTTACTTTTATCGGCACAGGTTTTTTTAAAAACCTCCCCAAAATATCCGGTCAGCTTCTTTACATCAGATGGATCTACTTTATAGAAAATGGCCAGCACAGTTTGACCCAACTCTTCCTCGCACTTCATAATCTCCACCAATTCGTCAAGACACCAACTTGAAGAAGCATAGTTCTTGGAGATCAAGATTATTGCAATCTTAGATCCTCTAATCGCCCGTATGAGTTCAGGACCGATGGATTTTCCTCTCTTGATTCCATTATCATTGAATGGTGTGATTCCCTTTCTTTCAAACTCCTTTTGAATATGACTGAGAAAGCTTCTGCGGACATCTTCCCCACGGAAGCTCGGAAAAACGTCGTGTGTCCAGTTGTGAGACGAGGAAGATGAACGAGGAGATGGAAGAGATGGAGGAGATGAAGAAGATGAAGGTAATAAAGGAGACATAGAAGATGGAGGTGATGAAAGATATGAAGAAGATGGAAGTGATGAAGGAGACAAAGAAGATGGAGGTGATGAAAGAGATAAAGAAGATGGAAGTGATGAAAGAGATAAAGATGTAGGAGATGGAGGAGATGAAGGTAATGAAGGAGACAAAGAATATGGAGGTGATGAAAGAAATAAAGAAGATGGAAGTAATGGAAGAGATAAAGATGTAGGAGATGGAGGAGATGAAGGTAATGAAGGAGACAAAGAAGATGGAGCTGATGAAAGAGATAAAGATGGAGGTGATGGCACTCGGATCTTCTTTCTCACTGGATTTGAAAGCTCCTCTGATTTCCTTTTCTTTCTCTTTTCTACCATCCGTCTCTGTTTTTTAAATTCTCTCAAAAACGATTGAAATCTCATTTTGTTTTTTTTTTTTGTTGCTGAATAAAGTATTAGTATATTACAACAACAAAATGGAGGTGATGAAGTAGATAAAGAAGACAATCTTCGATTCTTGGTTTTCTTGATGGAATATGAATGTTCTATATATCATGAACAAGCATATTGTAGTAGCAAAGAATGGTGAGGATAAGAAGTAGAATCAGTTTGTGTGGAGGAGAGAGGACCAATAAGCTTCCTAGAAAGATACAATTGAATATGGTGATTATATTTTCTAAAAAAAAATATAGTGATAATAAAACGTTGACTCTGTAGTCTTCATTGACTGAAAGAGATTTGTGGAAAACCCCGTTTTGAGTTTTCTGGTCTAAGAAGGAAAGGGCAAGGAAGAGCAGAAGCAATTTCAAGGAAGACGTCCATGTCTCTTCGTCAAGAATTGATGAGTTCACACTTCACACTACACAGAAAAGACATCAATCTTCTCTGGAAACTTCATCCTCGGCTTCAACTCTGTTGCCAAGAAATTAGGAGTGACAAAATATCTCTGCTATCCCTTCGATATGATTAGTCGAAAAAGGAAGAACATACCATTAATTAATTAACAACTGTTTGGTCGATAATTTAAGGCAGACAAGGAATGCATTGCATTAAAAACATTGTGAATTCATCAGTTAAATTCAAATAAATCCAATATCACACAATGACAATCATACATAAAATGCACATCAACTTGAAAGTAATGTTTTTTTTTTTTTTGAAGTAAACAATAATGAAAATGGAAATTATACTGTACATCCTCCTTATAACACCTAGGGACCTGAAGTTTGTATCCCGCATTCTCCAATCTCCAATTTCTTCTCGCTAAATTCGAATTCAAAGACTAATTCACTGGAACTCACCTGTGCTTCATATTCGAATATGAACAGATGCTCCTTTCCACATGGCGATAGTTCGGTGAGAATGGGAATCCTAGAATTGACACCATTGATGCGACAATATAGATACCTCAAACTCCAATTGCCACCCTTATTAACCAGCAAGACGCAAGCCTTAAATCTCAAGGATATAGGAAAATGTGTATCAGTTTCATTCAAATTCACTGAGATTGAACTCCCATTGTTTCGGTAAGTGAAGTACGTAGGCACTTTTTCTCCGGGTAAGACTGCATGGCCATAGTGACCAATCGATGTCTTGATGATAAGGTCTATTGCATCTTGATTCAATTTGAAGCAGTTGATAAACCTGAGACGGTCAAACTCTGTCTTGTGAAAAGAGCAATCTAGTGTCTCTAGTGACTCACAATTTTCTGCAAGCAGGACTCTTAAGGAGCCTGGAAGCTCTGGGAGCGAAACAAGATTTGTGCATCTCTCAAGCACAAGTGTATGTAGACGATACATTCCCTTAACCCATGGAGCAAGTTTTTGTATTCTTGTATTGCTCACGTGCAGCTTCATGATGCGGTCAAAAGCATGCGGAATTCCCCAAGGTTTTCACAGTATTGCATTTGCAAGTGCTCAAGATAATACAATGACCTGAATGACGAAGGAACTTCTTCTACAGCAGTTCCACAAATCCAGAGAGACTTAATATTTGTGGAAATCTCAGGGAAACTTTTCAACGATGAGCAGTCAGTGAGATCAAGTTTATGGAGAGATTCCATGTTGATGTTGATCGGAAGAGCCTCTAGCTTTGAGCAACCTTTCAAAGGCAAGTACAACAAATTTCGAAGATTTTCAATCGATGATGGGAGCTCCACCAGGCTTGAGCAACCATTGAGATCTAGTTTTTGAAGATTAACAGCATTTCCAATAGAAGATGGGAGTTCCGCTAGACTTGAGCAACCAGAAAGATCCAACTCTGTGAGATTAATAAGATTCCCAATAGAAAATGGGAGCTCAACTAGACTTGAACAACCTTTAAGATTTAACTCCTGAAGATTAGTGACATTCCCAATAGAAAATGGGAGCTTCACTATACTTGAGCAGCCACTAAGATTTAACTCGTTGAGATTAACAGCATTTCCCATTGAAGATGAGAGCTTCACTAAACTCGAGCAACCACTGATGTTTAATTTCTCAAGATTAACAACATTCACAATAAAAGATGGGAGCTTCACTACACTTGAGCAATCACGAAGATTCAACTCCTTGAGGTTACTATTAAAAACATTCCAAATAGAAGATGGGAGCTCAACTAGACTTGAGCAATCAGAAAGATCCAACTTCTGTAGATTAATAAGATTTCTAATAGAAGATGGGAGCTCCACCAAACTTAAACAACCACTGAGATCCAATCTCTGAAGACTAGTGACATTCCCAATAGAAAATGGGAGATTCACTATACTTGAGCAACCACAAAGATTCAACTTCTTGAGATTAATAACATATCCAATAGAAGATGAGACTTCCACTAGACTTGAGCATCTACTGAGATTTAATTTCTGAAGATTAACAGCATTCCCAATAGAAGATGGGAGCTTCACCAGACTTGAGCATTTACTGAGATCTAGTTTTTGAAGATTAACAGCATTCCCAATAGAAGATGGAAGCTTCACCAGACTTGAGCAATATTTAAGTTTCAATTCTTGGAGACTACTGGCAGTTGAGAGATCAGGAAGCTCCTTCAGATTTTCGGAATAACTCAAATCCATCCACTTGAGATTTTTAATCGTCTGTACAGAGAAACAATAACATTGATAGACACTTAGTAGTGAATTCATCAAAGAAAAATTATCCTAGAACACAATACAGTACCATTGAGATTTTTGTTTCACCTTAAGCATGATGTCCAAAAAGAAGAACTATAGATTCGAATAAAACTGAAATACATACTAGAGAACAAAATTTACTTACTTTAATTCCTTTCCATAATTTCTCAAGCCTGCTACGAGGCATGTTTAGTTCCACGAGGAAATTCGGATTGAACCTAGAAGGGAGACATGTCATTGGAAAATATTCACAATGCAGCAATGTAACTTTTGGAGGTAGATAGTTTGGTCTTGGCTGTAAGGCATAGTTAGAATCACCACGTGTTCTTAAGAATTGGAGACTAGACATTCTTTCAAAGGCTCTCTCACTTATTTTTAACTCATCCTTGATCTCATGATACTTGAGATCTATGCCTATAACTCTTTTACTACCCTGAAAAAGAATCCAAATACATATGGTTAGTTATCAAATTTTGTAAGGTCTATGGAGCACCATGCTAGTGAAGGGGAGAGAGTGTGAAAAGTACTTACCAGTGTATCATTGTTCAGTACTTGGCATATATCTTGGGCATTAACCAAAAACTGACGCTCCCCAGGGTCATGAATGGCTTGTCTACCAACAATTTCTTTACCCAAACGTGCTAGCAAATCATGCATCTCTATCGATCCCCAGCCGCTGATTGATATGAGAGATTTCTCAGCTAAGACCTGGAGACCTTGACTCACATTAGAGAAATTCTTTGCTAGATGTACTTGGACTTTCTCAATCCTTTCATTGTTGAAAAAACAAGCTATATAAAGAAATAAAGCTTTATCTTCAGCACGTAAGGCATTGTAACTGAACTCCAAGACGCTTTCAATTTCTCCGTCAAGGCTGGTCCTTAACCTTGGTAGTTCCTGTCTCCACTCCTGCTCGGACCTTCCTTTCAAATAAGATCCCATAACCCTTAGTCCCAAAGGGAGTCGACCACCAAGTCCTGTAACCTCCCTAGCAAGGATCTTGAAACCCTCATATGGAGAATTCTGACCAAAAGCCGCCATGCAGAAGATTTCAAGAGCCTCATCTTCATGTGGGAAACCCACCTCGTAAATATGGTTAATCCCGTGTGCATTCAAAAGCCTTTTATCTTGCGTTGTGATGATAATCCGACTTCCAGGCCCAAACCACCGAGTTTCTTTCGCCATGGCATCTAGTTGCACCAAATGGTCCACGTCATCAAGAACGACAAGTACTCTCTTGTCTTTTAACCTATCTTGCGCAACTCCTAAATGATGGATCTTGATTCCCTCCTGGTTGATTATTTGGGACAAGAACTCGTTCTGCAATTGCAGTTTCGTACTGTACTCATCGTAAGCAAGTCTTGGATAACGTCTTTTGATATTCTCCATGAAGACAATAAGTTGGAAATGATGAGAGTATTTGCTATACAAAACTCTGGCGATGGTGCTCTTACCAATTCCAGAAGGACCCAAAATCCCTATCATCCTCACTTCATTGGAGCCTAAGAGTAAGAACGGTTCCATCTTTTCCATATGAGCTCCCATCCCAATGAAACCGTCGAAATCACTTGATGGCGCATTATTAATCAGCTCGTTTGAAACGTCGATGGCAATTTTCTCGATCATGGCCGCTTCATCATCCCTAACAAGAGGACAGATGGAGTAGGTTCGTTCAATATTCATCAAAAATTCACGTACACTTTTGTTCTACTTGACTTTAAAACTTATATGTATTAATGCTAAAGGGAACAATCCTCGACAGAACAGAGAAATGCTACGAGCAGGATTAGATTTAATATTCTTATCTATTTCATTCAGATTTGAAGGCTTAAAAAAGTGGTCTTGTGATTGTAATTTTCGTTTTCTTTTTACAAATTCAAATTATATGTGGTTTTTGGCTGGATATTATATATATCTATATATATATATATATATATATATATTTGGGCAATTCTAACAAAATCCACCTTTTAGCATTCATTTTCCAATAATATCACCAATAGTCTAAAATTCTTAGGTTTATAAAATTTTAGAAAGAAACGTAACTCCTGGATATTCTTTGATGTGTTTGAAAAAATTGAAAGCAAAGCAGAGAACAAACCAATTGTTTGAATGGTAACCAGCGATTGTGGCCACCTTTTCCAAAGCTTGTCTCCATCTTCCAATATCCTCCTTCCTTTTACCCGCACAAGTTTTTCTGAAAACCTTGCCAAAATCTCCTAAAAGCTTCTTTACATCAGATGGATCTACTTTATAGAAAACGGCCATCACAGTTTGACCCAACTCTTCCCTGCACTTCATAATCTCCACCAATTCGTCAAGACACCATTTTGAAGAAGCATAGTTCTTGGAGAGCAAAACGATCGCGATCTTAGATTCTCTAATGGCCCGTATGAGTTCAGGACCGATGGATTCTCCTCTCTTGATCCCATTATCATTGAACGGTGTAATTCCCTTTCTTCCAAACTCCTTCTTAATATGACTGAGAAATTCTTCGCGGACATCTTCCCCGCGGAAGCTCGGAAAAACATCGTGTATCCAGTTGTGAGACGAAGAAGATGAAGGAACTGATGAAGGAGACGATAAAGATGGAGGAACTGATGAAGTAGATAAAGAAGAAGAAGAAGAATCGATTTCTTTGTTTTCTTGATGGGATCTGATTTTTCTAAAAATCATGAAGAAGCCTATTGCAGCAGCAAGAATGGTAATTAAAATAGAAGAATCCATTGGTGCGGTGGAGAGAGGATCAAGGACCTTGCTAGAAAGATATTTGAAGAAAGATGAAACAAAGAGAATGGAACAAGAGCTTGTTACAATAAAAGAAAAGAAAAAAATAATGGAACAAAGAGCTTGGTTTCTTTGTTTTCTTTGAATATTGTGACACAAATCGTTGACTCTATTGCCTGAGAGAGATTAGTGGAAAACTTCATCAGACTATTAAATTCAACGAAGCTTCATCCTCAGCTTCAACTTCTTTGCCAAGAAATTAGAAACTAAACAAATGACAAAATACTAAATTTTATAAATTTCGGAATTTCATTCAGATCAATGGATGCATATTTGAATTTACATATATAGATAAATTTATATTAATATCTATACATTTTAAAAATATAAATAAATATCAGACTATTAAATTTGAAAAAAAAAAGGACTTTACATGAATATTTTCACTGTGATCTTAATTTTTTTTTCATAATCTTTTAAGTTGAATTTTTTAAAAAATAAGCGGATCGGTTATTATCCTATAAAAAACATTGAATAACTGACTAGTTCTAACTTCTAGGGTAGATACGAATCGAAAATATTTCGATCCGCAAAACAAAAAAATAATCATGGATACATATATATTCTCCGGATCAACCCGTCAAAAATGAATACCAAGTCTCATGGGCCACGTCATATATCGAAACTGCCCAAATTCAGTTACTGCCCATAAAATGATCCACTAAACAACTTCAACTCTTCAAGTGAATCGATGTGAATCTCAATGCTTGGCCTTTGGTCTATTATATCATCAGTGGTAGTCCCCAAGTGAATAAGTGAACAGCTTCATACAAGCTCAACAATCAACATAGACTTGACATCACCGTTAAGACATTCCTTCAATACATCTGCTTCTCGATTTGTCGAAATCTCCAAGACGATGAGCCACTTCATTTTCATCTTTTGCTTTATAAACTTGATGTAGATTAAACTTAGTAACACTTCTGGCTATTGATTTTGCAATTTTATGTGCTAATGACCATTTTTTAGTGAACGTAAAATGATATATGTATAAGTTTCTGTGAATTTACAAATATAATTTCCCAAAGAAGGAAATGTATTTCTGAAAAACATAATTAAAGAGTGCAAGGTTTTAGAAGTAGGAATAAAAACCCACGCGAATTAATATTATAAAAAGAAAAAATTGATGGGTTCTATTACTCGGAGAGAGCAGCTGCAGGTGTTATTAGATCGATTCTGAATGTTGTACAGATTTGTCATTTCATGGGTGTGATGCATCGTGATCTCAAGCCTGAGAACTTCTTGCTCGCTAGTAAAGATGAGAATGCTATGCTCAAGGCTACTGATTTTGGATTGTCTGTGTTCATCGAAGAAGGTGAGAATACTATACAACAGAGCCGTGCCTCAGGTATAAAAAATTAGGCAATGGCCTAAGGCCACATCAAAGTTAACAAAATTATAAGGCCACATTTATTTCAAAAATAGGCTTACATATATAGTTTAATACATGTATTTAATTTATTTGTTTTAAAAAGTTCATAATCTTAAACATTTTTATTGTTATTAGAGAAATTAAACAGTTTGATTATTATATTAATAAAAAGAATTGATTAAAAAAATTGAATATGTGAATTTGATAAATGCTTTTGTAGGAAAAATGAAAATAATTATAATTTAGAATTTCTATATTATCTATTATTTATTATCATTATTTTTGTATGTTTTAATTCATTGTTATAGTTTTTTATAAAGTATTATTTTTATAATACGACCACATGTTTAAATTTTGTCTAAGGCCTCTATAAACCTAAGCACGGCTCTGCTATACAACTTGTTCTGCTTTTGATTATATGCAAGTGTTTTAGATTTATCAAAGATTCTAAACCGATGTTTAGATACGATAATAATAGATTTTGACAGGAGTAATCTATTCTTACGTTACTCTGCTTATAGTTTAGTATATAGTGGTAAGCTTCAAAACAGAGGTTTTACAAGTTTTGTGTGAACTTGGGAATGTGCGTAACTGTTTAGAACTTGTGTGTTGTAATCCTTATTTGTCTGTCAAGTTATGCCATTTTGGTTAGTTGAATCTGGTGTTCATAAGCTTGATCTGTTGTTTTAACAAATGGAAAACAAAATTGCAGGGAAAGTTTACAGGGATATAGTTGGAAGTGCTTACTATATTGCTCCTGAAGTATTAAGACGAAGTTATGGAAAGGAAATCGATATTTGGAGTGCAGGGATTATTCTATACATCTTGCTTTGTGGTGTGCCTCCTTTTTGGGCAGGTAATGAAAGCTGACAAATTGTTTGTTTCGGTTTAACCATTCAGTTATGTATTTATATATTGTTTTATGCTGTTGTTGTTACATTGTAGAAACTGAAAAAGGGATATTTGATGAGATTATTAAGGGAGAAATTGATTTTGAGAGCCAACCATGGCCTTCTATATCTGAGAGTGCTAAGGACCTTGTGAGGAAGATGCTTACTAAGGACCCTAAGAAACGAATCTCAGCCGCACAAGCTCTTGGTAAAGTGCATTTAGTCTCTTCAAGATTAGTCTACTAACCAAAGAACATACTTTTCAATGTTCTTTTTCATAGATCATCCTTGGATCAGAGGCGGAGAAGCTCCGGACAAGCCTATTGATAGTGCTGTGTTATCTCGGATGAAGCAATTCCGAGCAATGAACAAACTTAAGAAGCTAGCTCTTAAGGTAAAGCTACAAACTTCTATTCTTCAAGTAAACATTCTCTTCCATTTTTCCTAGCTAATCATTGGTCGTGTTTCTGCTTTTTGTTTTTGTTTTGCAGGTTATTGCAGAGAGTCTCTCTGAAGAGGAAATTAAAGGTCTCAAAACCATGTTTGCGAATATGGATACCGATCAAAGCGGGACAATCACTAACGAAGAACTGAAAACCGGGCTGGCTAAACTCGGTTCTAAACTCTCTGAAGCTGAGGTTAAGCAACTCATGGAAGCTGTTAGTATTGCCATCCTCTTTCTATTCATTCCATATTCTTATCTTCAAAGATAGAACATGAGAAGAGAAGCCTTTTGATGTATAAAATGTTTCAGGCTGATGTAGATGGTAATGGAACAATAGACTACATCGAGTTTATGTCAGCGACGATGCATAGATACAGAGTGGATCGAGATGAGCACTTATTCAAAGCCTTCCAATACTTTGACAAAGACAATAGCAGGTAAGTTTGGCCCTTTGAGGAACAAGCAAAATATAGACTTGGAGATATATATTAAGACACCAATGTGGATTTGACATGCACAGGTTTATCACAATGGATGAGTTGGAATCAGCTATGAAAGAGTATGATATGGGAGACGAAGCTAGCATCAAAGAGATCATAGCGGAAGTGGACACAGATAATGTAAGTTATTTTCTCCTTGTATATAGCATCAAAGATGTTATGAGCAGTAAGTCTTAAGCTAACATTGACATTGATGGGTTTCTCTTTTTATGCAGGATGGAAGAATAAACTATGAAGAATTCTGAGTGATGATGAGAAGTGGTAACACAAAGCCACAAACAGAGAAAGTTAATCCCAGTTCTTTGATGATTAATCGAAAAAGGGGAAGATATATTTTTATAGAATCATGTAGAAGAGTTGCAGACCTAAACCGAGGAAAACTTTTACGAAAAGTAAATGATCTTGAATGGAATCTTCATTCCCAAATCCAACTAAAAGTTATCTCAACTGACTTAGAATTTACACAAGCTTCAGAATTTCTTTTTGTTTGTTGATGATCATTCAAACGAGTTTGAAACAAAGATTTATGATATAGCAACTGTAGGGTTGATATTTAAGGCAGACAAGGAATGCATAGCTCTGTTTTTTTGCTTTAGCAACGTTTTTCAGTTTATCTGTTAATTTTAATAAGAGACATCAATCCAAGAATATCACACTATAATAATAAAAATAAACATCAACTTGAAAGTAAAGTTTTTCTTAGTTATGAATGAAAAATTGAAATTATATTGGATATCCTCCTTTTATATCAAAATTCGTATCCCGCATCCTCCAATCTCACATGTCGGAAAGCGTACGGATTTGAATTCAAAGAGTAATTCACTGGAACTCACCTCTGCTTCAAATTTGAATATCAATAGATGCAGCGAATGGTCGATGGAACCCACTATCTTAACCTTAACCTTGACACCATTGATACAACAATTTAAATTCCAATACATAGCATACGATTGCTCCCCAGTCAAGACGCAAGCCTTAAATCTCAAGGATAAAGGAAAATGTGTATCACTTCCAATCAAATTCACTGAGATGGAACTCCCATTAGTTCGGTGAGTGAAATATGGAGGCACTTTTTCTCCGGGTAACATTGCATACTTAGTACTAATCGATGTCTTGATGATAAGGTCTCTTGCTTCTTGATTCAGTTTGAAGCAGTTGCAAAACAAGAGATAATCAAACACTCTCTTGTAAAAAGAGCAATCTAGTTTCTCTAGTGACTCACAATTTTCTGCAAGCAGGAATCTTAAGGAGCCTGGAAGCTCTGGGAGCGAAACCAGATTTGTGCATCCCTTGATTACAAGTCTCTGTAGACGAGACATTTCCTTGACACATGGAGCAATTTCTTGTATTCTTGTATTGCTCACCTCAAGCTCCGTGATGCAGCCAAAAACATGCGGAAATTCCGCCAGGTTTTCACAGTACGGCATTCGCAAGTCCTCAAGACGAGACCATGACCTGAATGACGAAGGAATTTCTTCTATTGCAGTTTCAATAATAGAGAGAGACTTAATTTTTGTGGAAATCACAGGAAAGGTTTTCAACGATTTGCAGCCAGTGAGATAAAGTGTATCGAGAGATTCCATGTCGATGATGATTGGAAGAGCCTCTAGACTTGAGCAGCCTTTCAAAAGTTTCACCAGACTTGAGCACCAACTAAGTGTCAACTCTGTGAGATTAATAAGATTCCCAATAGAAGATGGGAGCTCCACTAGACTTGAGCACCGACTAAGTGTCAACTCTGTGAGATTAATAAGATTCCCAATAGAAGATGGGAGCTCCACTAGACTTGAACAACCACTGAGATCCAATTTCAGAAGTTTAGTAGCATTCCCAATAGAAGATGGGAGCTCCACTAGACTCCAACAAAACCTGAGATCCAACTCCGTGAGATTAATAAGATTCCCAATAGAAGATGGGAGCTCCACTAGACTCCAACAACCACTGAGATACAATTTCAGAAGTTTAGTAGCATTCCCAATAGAAGATGGGAGCTCCACTAGACTCCAACAATCACTGAGATCCAATTTCAGAAGTTTAGTAGCATTCCCAATAGAAGATGGGAGCTTCACCAAACTTGAGCAATATCGAAGTTTCAGTTCACAGAGATTAGTGGCAGTTGAAAGATCAGGAAGTTCCTTCAGATTTTTAGAATCACTCAAATCCATCCACTTGAGATTTCTAATCGTCTGTACAGAGAAACAAATACGTACGTTGATACACTTAGTAGTGAACTCATCACAAAAAAAAAAAAAAACTCATAAACACATTATAATGCCATTGAGATTTAATTCCAGCAACAAGAATTATGTATTCGAATAAAACCGAAGTATATACAAAGTTTTAGAGAAAGAAAATGACTTACTTTAATTCCATCCCACAATTTCTCAAGCTTGCTGTCAGGCATGTTTAGCTCGACGAGCGAATCCGTATTAAGATTAGAAGGCAGGCATGTCATCAAAGAATGTCCACAATCAAGTAATTTAACTTTTCGAGGTAGAGAGTTTGGGCTTGAGTGTTTATATCTGTGGCCCCTTGTTGTCCTTAAGAATTGGAGACCAGACATTCTTTCAAAGCTTCCCTCACTTATTATTAACTCATCCTCGATCTCATCATAATCGAATTCTAAGCCTACAACTCTTTCGCTACCCTGAAAAAGAATCCAATGACACATACGTAAATATATATGGTTAGTTATTAAATTTCGTATTGTCTAAGGAGCAACATGCAGTGAAGGATAATGTGAAAACTTACCAGTGTATCATTCTTCAGTACTTTGCATATATCTTGCGCATTAACCAAAAACTGACGCTGCCCAGGATCATAAAGGGATTGTCGACGAACAATTTCTCTACCAAACCGTGCTAGCAAATCATGCATACAGACATCTTCGGGGGTCAAGCCGTTGTAGCTGGTGGTGATAGATATGAGAGATCTCTCAGCTAAGACCTCAAGACCTTGACTCACATTGGGGAAATGATTTGCTAGATGTGTTTCCACTTTCTCCCTCGTTACATTGTTGAAAAAGCAAGCTATATAACGAAATAATTCTTTATCGTCAGCACCTAAGGCATTGTAACTGAATTCCAAGACGCTTTCAATGTCTCCGTCGAGGCTAGTCCTTAACCTTGGTAGTTCCTTCCTCCACTCCTCCTCGGGCCTTCCTTTCAAATAAGATCCCATAACCTTTAGTCCCAGAGGGAGCCTACCAGCAAGTCTTGTAACTTCCCAAGCAAGGTTCTCGAAACCATCATATGGAGACTTTTGACCAAAAGCATACATGCAGAAGATTTCAAGAGCCTCATCGTAACGTGGGAAATCCACCTCGTAAATATGGTTAATCCTATGTGCTCTCAAAAGTTGTTTGTCTTGTGTTGTGATAATAATCCGACTTCCAGGACCAAACCACCCAGTTGCTTTCGCCATGGCATCTAGTTGGACCAAATGGTCCACGTCATCAAGAACCACAAGCACTCTCTTGTCTTTTAACCTGTCTTGCGCAACTCCTAAATGATGAATCTTGATATCCTTCTGGTTGAATATTGAAGACAAGAACTCTTCCTGTAATTGCAGTTGCTTATTGTACTCACTGTAAGCAAGTCTTGGATAGCATCTTTTGATATCAGGCATGAAGACACTAAGTTGGAATTGGCTAGAATGTTGGCTAAATAGAACTCTGGCGATAGTGCTTTTACCAATTCCAGATGGACCCCAAATCCCTATCATCCTTACTTCCTCGGAGCCTAGGAGTAATAACGGTTCCATCTTTTTCATATGAGCTCTCATCCCAACGAAACCGTCGAAATCACTTGATGGCGCATTATTAATCAACTCTTTTAAAACATCCATGACGATCTCTTCGATCATAGCCGCTTCATTATCCCTAACAAGAGGGAAAATGAATACATTCATTCAATGAAACGAATGATTAAAAGTATGTAGATTTATACGAATAAACCTATATATTTTAGGCAATTCTAAATATAAAAAAAAATCCACATTTTAGCATTTATTTCACAAAAATATCACCAGAATTCTAACATCGTAAGGGTTTTTGAAATTTTAGAAAGAAAAGTAACTCTTTGACTTTTAAGAACTCTTCATAAAATCTAATAATCTTGTATATTATATTTTGATGTGTTTTGAAAAGATTAAGAGCAAGCAGATCTCAAGAGAACAAACCATCTGTTTGAATGGTAACCAGCGATTTTGGCCACCTTCTCCAAAGCTTGTCTCCATCTCCGAATATCCTCCTTACTTTTACCGGCACAAGTTTTTTTAAAAACCTCCCCAAAATATCCGGTCTGCTTCTTTACATCAGATGGATCTACTTTATAGAAAATGGCCATCACAGTTTGGCCCAACTCTTCCCTGCACTTCATAATCTCCACCAATTCGTCAAGACACCATCTTGAAGAAGCATAGTTCTTGGAGAGCAAGATGATTGCAATCTTAGATCCTCTAATCGCCCGTATGAGTTCAGGACCGATTGATTTTCCTCTCTTGATTCCATTATCATTGAACGGTGTGATTCCCTTTCTTTCAAACTCCTTTTGAATATGACTGAGAAAGCTTCTGCGGACATCTTCCCCACGGAAGCTCGGAAAAACGTCGTGTGTCCAGTTGTGAGACAAAGAAGAAGGATCGATTTCTTTGTTTGCTTGACGACGGGATCTGATTTTCCTAAAAATCATGAAGAAGCATATTGCAGCAGCAAGAATGGTAATGAAAAAGGAAGAAACCATTTGTGTGGTGGACAGAGGATCAAGGAGCTTGCTAGAAAGATATTTGGAGATAGAATGGTGCAAAGAGATTGATTTCTTTGTTTTCTTAGAATATAATGACTTAAAAAACGTTGACTCTATTGAACAAGAGAGACTTTTGAAAAGTTGTCACAGACAAAAATCATTGTGCTTAACGTCGAAGAAGTTTAATGTATGGCTCCACCATTCTTTAGACCATATTGATTAGGACCAATCCAATTTTCTCCTAATAAGAAAAAAACAAGGAAGAGCAGAAGCAGTTTCATGGAACCGGTGATCCGAATCAATGTATCTACATCAAAATTGATTTAGTTCACATTTGCAATTTCATAGCAAAAAAGATCAATCTTCTCAGGAAGCTTCATCCTCAGCTTCAGCTCCTTTGCCAAGAAAATCTAAATGTCCAGTAAAAACGAAGTAAACCATACATGCATATTCTAACGTTTAATAATTGGGAAATCCATTCATATCAATCGATGCATATTTGTAATTACATATAGATTAATTAACATATATATATATATATATATATCTATATATTTTTAAGAATATAACTAATTATCATCAGACTATTAACTTGGAAAAAACTAAGAACCAAAAAGTTTAGAAATGACATTTTAAATAAATGAGCGGATTCGTTATCTTTTCATAAATAACTTAATTAATTTATTTTTCATAATTTTTCTAAAGTGACATTTTAAATAAACTAGATTTTGCATCCACGCTACGCGTGGGTATTTTGTTGATAAAAATTATATGCAATCAATTATATTTATTAAGATATAAATTTTATACATTAGTATTTTAATAATATATTAAAATATTATGATGTTAATCTAATAATTTTTATGTAAATTGTGAGGTTTCAACGGTTTTTTTTATAATCTATATACAATATGTCTTTTTTCAAAAAACATAATATTTGGTAAAACATTTATAAGTTAATATACTCAAAAATTTTTACAAAATAAGTAAGTGCTATTTTTTAAACATAGTATTGATATGACGATAAAATATTATACATTCACTTCTTCAAATCAAGAATATAATTTTTTTTCATCATTTTCACTTTCATTCCAATAATATATGTGATCTTTAAAAAAAAATTTAATTTAATCTTTTTTCTTCTCTTGTTTAACCAATACAATTTTTTTGATCTATTAATTAAAAAAACAAACTAATAAATAAAAATTTTGCTTTGAGATTAATAACAACTTTAAATTTGAAACCAAAAAATAGTTGAATATGAAATGATTAAAATCACACAAAATTTATGAATTAAATATATTTTTGTCAATTAGTTGTGTTAACTTTTAAATATTTTTTTAATGATTATACATCATCTCTTCTAATAAGAATGAAAAAAAATTTTCATCATGTTCATTTTTATTCTTGTTATATCTGTTTTTTTCAATAAATATATTATTTTTATTTGTTTTAATGATTTGTTTTATGATTATATTCAGTTTAATCATATTCATTGTCACTTCTTCTAATTATAATTAAGTAGGCAAAATTGGTACAATTTTCTAAATACAAATTTAGAAAAATGAATAACAAACTGAATAACTCAAGATTAAGAACTTCTTCGTTAATCTATTGCAATTCCAAATCGAATATACAAATGTATTTTTTCAATCATTTTTGCATAATATATTATATAAGATTATGTGGATATCCTTAGAGGCATGTAGCTTCAACTTTTATTTTTCTATAAATAATTCTTTTGTTAACAATACAGTTTTAAAATTTAAATTTTTTTTTTAATTTTAAATATTGATATGAACCGATAGAACTGAAATTTTAAATCCTATGTGGACACTTTTAGAGGCATATAGCTTCATGTTTTATTTGTAATTTAGATATTAACGCTGGAAGATCTCACACGAGGCCTGTTGCGGCAAGTGATTTTGGTCTCTCCTACATGTTTTGAGGCTTACTGAATGTATTCTGATACTGTTTAGTTCAGATAATTGTTACCTTGTGGTTCAGATTAGGTTGCTAGCTAAAACTTTGCCAGATGCCATGTTATTCTAAAGATTTTTCTCGTATACCTCAGTCTCCTTTGCCTTAATGACGGAACTTCTTTCTCTATTTTTAGTGCTTCGTTTTTCAAAAATTTTGGGTATCAATCACTTGACATGTTTCTTTTGTTTTTTTTTAATTGAAATGATTGTACATACATAAAACATAACTTAAATTTATTATAGTTATGTGACAAAAATTTGGATGTTAAATTATTTTTTATCTATTTAAAACAATTATCTATATTTAAAGCCTATATTTGTAATGCACGTGCCATTGCATATAATTTCAAAATCTATTTTTTTTTAAATGGTTGCACACACAGGAAAAAAAAATTATTATAGTTATGTGACAAAAATTTGGATATTAATGTAAGAGTCTCTAAATATGTGTGTATATATCTAATTTAAAAATTATTATTATTTATTTTAGTTTTTATTATTAATATAAATTTTATATATAATTTCTTTATCTTTAATAATTTTTAAAAACAATAATAGAATTTGAAAACTTTCTAATTTTCAGTGTTGAAGTGGACCAATAAAAAATTTATACAGAAATTTTTTATTCAACAATAATATTAGAATTTGTAAACTTTCTTAATTTTCTTATTTAGCAATAATATTAAAAATTATAAATTTTCCTTAATTATGAATGCTGATGTGGACCAATAAAATTGCTCTTTTAAATCTTATGTGGACACCCTTAGAAGTATTTAGCTTCAACTTTTATTAGTATATATATATATATATATGAACGGATTCGTTATCTTATCAAATATCCATATTTAAATCGAATAAAAATATGTCGATCCGAAAAACATAAAATAAATCATAGATACCACCAGCCCATCAAGTCATCAACCCCGTAAAACACGAATACCAAGTCTCATGGGCTGCGTCATAAATTCAACAGGCCCAAAATTAGTATCCAGCAAACAACTTCAAGTGAATCGATTTGAATCTCAACGCTTCGCCCATTTCATCATCTAGTCCCCAAGTGACTACGTGAGCCGCTTCATACAAGCGCAACATACCCTTGACATCACCGATAAGACATTCCCTGAATACATCTGCTTGTCGAATTTGTCGAAATCTCCAAGGCGATGAACCACTTCATTTTCATCTTTTGCTTTATAAGCTTGATGTTGATTAAACTTAGTCAAACTTAGTCACACTTGTGACATCCCAAACTTTAGATTTGGCCCAATTTTTTCTTGACTTCTTCTTTTTAAAACTTTAAACTCTAATCCTATTCCTTTAACCGTCATTAAGCCCAAATCCATATTTTAATTTCTTTTTCTCTAAACCAAAATACCTAAACCAAAACTAATGAAACAAAAAAAAATGGAGAAGAGAAACAGCTGCGCCATAAGAGAAGAGAAGAGAAGAAAGAGAAGAGAAGAAAAAGAGAAGAGAGTTGAGGGAAAAGACACAGATTCAAGATGGGGTTTTGTGAATGCGATTCCCGCTGTTTCAGAGAGAGTTAAACCGTGATCAAGGTGTTTCTGGAAAGATCTCAATGCAATGAAGCCGTAGGAGAAAACGGCATTGTCATCGGAGTTAAGGTCAGGCCACAACGAAGCTTTCTTTCTGCGCAAGTATCATCTGCATCATCTTGTAACTCAGAAATCTGCTTCGACGCAGCAACTTCAAAGGACTGTGGACGACTTATTTGAAGTCCGATCGACCTGAAAATTGGTGAGAATGTTCCTGACCCTTAGATCTAGATATAACCGAAAGCCGTTCATTATTTGGAGTTATGGTTTGAAAGTTATAGGTGTTTTCCCGAGGCATATCTGTGCAGAATCCAATCCGCGAGCAGCTAACTTGAGATGCGTTTTTCCGGCGATCT
This sequence comes from Eutrema salsugineum, assembly GCF_000478725.1. Taxonomy (NCBI): domain Eukaryota; kingdom Viridiplantae; phylum Streptophyta; class Magnoliopsida; order Brassicales; family Brassicaceae; genus Eutrema; species Eutrema salsugineum. Next base: position 7,770,497 of record NW_006256909.1, on the reverse strand, counting down.
AGGAAGATCCAGAAGACGATCTATATACCGGCGTGAAGATCTTCGACCCAGCTTTCCAGATCAATCTTCAGATATCAATTCCGAGCTGTGAACAGAAAGTTATGACCATTTTTATGTTGTGTATCAAATCCATCCGAGTGAGCTGAGTTTGATAATCTTCAGCAAAGGTGAGGACAAGGATTTCTAAGATATATTAGTTGATTTAGTAATGTGTGTATGTTTAGTGTAGGTATTAAATATGATTGATAATTGGTATTTGATAAAAGGTGATTGATATTGATTATTGATTGTTTATTGATGATGATACATAATGAATAATATTGAAATATGATAATAAGAATATAAAATACTTAGTTGCTAGTTGGAATAGTACTTATTTGGTTAATGATGGCCTATAGCGAAGAATTGAATATTATGAAGTTGTAGTGATCGATAAATTATTTGACGGCCTACAGTGAATGACTGAATATTGTGAAGTTGTAGTGATCGAGAAAGGGCTGACGAGCCATAGTCAAACCCTGTTGAGGGTGGTCGCACCGGTAACCTGTCAAGCCCAGAACGGGTGGTGGCAGAAAATGAGTACCATTGACGGACATTCTTTGGGAATATGAAGTAGATTATTTAGGTTTGTTTTGTATGATTGAATGATTTTATTTATTTATAAATATTAAAATCATATATATATATATATTATATAATAACATATATATTATATAATAATATTAGTTATTCTAAGTTGATTATACATTATTGCTATTTCAAATAATATGTCAAAGAATCTTGTGTGTTCCAAAAGCACCACCTTACTGAGTATTTTTCTCCGAATACTCACTCCTCTTTTCTTTTTTAGGTGAGACCAAAGAATAGTACTTGTGGCAGTCCTTGCGGTGTTATGTTCGGGAGTCAGTGGCGCATTTTGTAATTATTTTTAAGAAGAATTCAAATTAAATAATTTTTAGTTTCTTTAAATAATTAAGATTTTTCAATTTTTGATTTATATATTTTTAATAAAAGATTTTTCATAATAATAATTAATTAATGTGTTTGTTATTCTTTTTAAAAAGTTGTTAATGAATGTAATTCAAATTAGATTATTTTGTGAGATTAAGGTGTCTCAACACTTTTGGCTATTGATTTTGCAATTTTATGTGCTGGTGACCATTTTTTAGTATACGTAAAATGACATATGTGTAAGTTTCTGTGAATTTACATATACAAACTCCCAAAGACGGAAATGTTATTTCTGAAAAACATAGTTAAAGAGTGCAAGGTCCTAGAAATAAGAAAAAAAACCCACGCGAATATTATCAAATAAAAATTTGATGGGTTTGTAATCGTCTGAAATTCAGCTGAAAAATAGACGACAAAAAAAGAAGAAGCTGGAACATAAAATGGATTAAATGACAGGTAGAACTAGAATCTAAAATAGAACCTAACAAGATGATGCCATCACCATGTATCATTTTTAAATTCTCGCTGACACTGTAGTACATAATATATAGGTTCTCTTGTGAAAAAAAAGAAGGTTCTCTTTTTTTATAAAGTATAGCCAAATGTCTCTGTGGATTATGTTTTAATATTTGTTTTTTCTAATTGGTTGAAATTGTACTGCAAAGAAATACCTTTAACCAAAGACTTGGACAACAGAAGTCTTCGGAAACAAAGCTGGAAAAATGAACTAATTTTCCAGAGCCAACAGCTGGCAGAATATAAGAACATCTCCAGAGACTAAGATAAGCTAAAACTAACTATAAGGCATGAGCAAACAGAAGCAAAATAAAATCACAATAATTAAACACTTCTAAAAAGAAAAGCATCTGCGAATTGAAAGATGAAATGGAGCAGAACACCCAACAGCCGATTTATTGAAGCTGACACCCTTGCAAAAACTCATTATATTGCTCTGACGGATCATGAAGCCACAGAGTTGAATTCACAAGCAGTAGATCAACCGAGGTAGACGAATAAACACCTTTTTATCATTCGACGACCCACAACTTAATGCTATAAGAGCCGAAGCTCCTATTCCTTACTATCGAGCTGGAGGAAACCCAGCACAGAGGTGGAATTTGTTGACGATCATAAGACTCACCGTCCCGTTGCTCGCAAGACCAAGGAAAAGCATTCTTTCACAAACCAGAAACTTCACGAACAAAAGCACCCATAGACAAAGCATACCAACACCAGAGAGAACATGACCATAACTTGAACTAGAGGCGCGTCGTTCATAGAAGCACCACAATCTCAAACAAAGCCACCAACTACAAATCTGGCGATCTAGATCTTAGATCTGCTTCACGAAAACTCAAAACCAAATAGAAGCTTACCAGAACTGGAGAACAGAAACACCAATTCTGAAAGCCCATCCAACCAAAGAAAAAGGCTAGAACGAGGAAGGAAATTCTTAGATCTATACCTATCTCCAACAAAAATTAACAAAATTGATGAACAAAACAACTAGACCAACTAGACAAAGAGAAAGACGAAGAAAAGCAAACCAAGCCGAACCGACTCCGTGGCTTTAGAAGTCCACGGCCGTCGGCCGGAATCGAAAACTCAGTGAAGCAGGCGAGAGAGAAGGGAGACGATAAGATTTCAGAGAGAGGAGGATAAAAAAAATGAAAAATAAAAAAATGATCGTGATGAATAAAAATTTTGTTGCAGATCGTGATGAATAAAAATTTACAAATGACAAAAAAAACAAAAAAAATACCTTTACCCACACATCACTACACTTGGTGTTTACAGTACACGCCACCACCATTCATATGTCATTTACTACCAAAAAAAAAAACAAATTTTAGTGAGGTCGCTAAAAAAAAGATGCTGTAAATATCATGCATGTTGAACAAGTTATAGCTATTTCATTGGTTCAACATATTAATATGTATATCATTTCATGAAATTAAACTAAAATTTAAGGTACGATTCCACCATTCACTTATCATTAGATCATCATACTACTTGATACCCATACACCAGTCCATCATATCATACATCCATGCCATCAACCCCACTACAACCCAAAATCAACAAAAGAAACAACATTTTGATTAAATAACTCGAAAGACCCACTACCATCATAATTAAAGCATTAAGGCTAAAACAACAACACACAAAAAGAAGAGTGCATGTGGTCACCACCATGATGCATTCATCATCACCCTTCATTTCATTTCAACTTCTTAAAACATTTATTTATTCATCTTAGCTCAATGCCAAGTAAGTGCAGAGAAAACCCCAAACACAAAGAGGCGCTCTCTCTTTTCTCACTCTTTCCAACCTCAGTGGATCTTGTTGGCCAGATTACACTGTTTCCTGATCTCACCCTTGGAACCAGTCAAAGGATTGTTCTCAGACAAGATCTGGATCGCTCTAGTGAACTCCTTGAAGAAGTAAGCCTGGTCCTTAGCCATCTTCTTAACAATTGGTCTGGTCCGTTTGTCGTGTGCGAGCTGGTGGTCCACAAGGAGCAAACCCTTGTTGTCCAGGATGTTACGGTAGTAGTTGTTGTCTAGCACCATGGGCGTACCACGGTCGTTACGCACGTACTGGACCGCTTTTGGGTCAGGGATCGAGTCAGGACACTTGTGAAGCATGTGAGGAACGTGGTCCGGGTTCAAAGACGGATCAACCTCAGGGTACAAACGGTGCACCAGCTTAACACAATGAGTTCTTCCCACGCTGTGAGATCCTGCGCACGTGTCATAACAAAAAAAGTCAAAATCTTATAATATCCAACTTATCCGACTCAGATCGCATACTCCGATGCGAGCCGACAAGACTAGCTCAAGTCGTTTCACTAATCTTCCTAAGAGTGTTTTCATGCATGAGTCAAAATTGACGATAATACCCTTGTATTGGAATATGTAAATAATTTCTTGGGTGGTCAAGAGTTTTGACTTTCAAGCGATACGTTTTGCACGGAGACTAGTGAGAGATAGTTCAGGAGGAGAAAGAATAATGTACCGAGGAGAGCGACGAGGCCGGGAGTGTCGATTCCGATGGATTTGAACTTTTCAAGAACTACAGAGATACTCTCGTTGTGGTCGGGAAGATAAGACTCAAGCATATCAGTCCTGCTTTTACGTCCATCTCTCCTTCCTGTCTTCATCGGAATATGCGGTCCTCCCACCTACAAAACAATATCCCACACACACACACACTTAATAAAAACATCCCACAGAAAAAAAAAAAAAAAAAACAACAATACGCAGTTTCGTAACAAGGGAAAGAAACAGCACGACTTGTTTTTAACTTACTGCTTCAATGCCTTCTCTTGCGGACAAGACGAGAATGTCGGAACAAGAGACAACACCAGGGCACTCCCTCTCAAGAGCTTCCTTGATCTCCTCTATGTACCTGAAGTTTCTCAGACCGAAGCTCCTGTCGTGTTCTTTCTCTCCTAGCTCTCTTCTTGTGGAATCAAGCAAAAGCGACGCATCGCATGACTGTATTACAAAACAGAGTTAATCTTTAGCTCTGTTTCAAGTAAAAAGTTCTAACCTTAAGCTATGTTTTACACAACGATTGGTACTTTTCCACTAAAATCATCCAAGAAATCCTATCCCATCACGCAAAACATGAAATATCATTGAGAGAAAGAGAGATCTAGAGACAGAGAGAGAGTAAGAGAGAGAGAGAGAGTTGGGACCTCCACGGCGCAGTCGTGGAAGATGTTACGGAGCCAAGAAAAAGCGGTGTTCTTGTGGCGTTTGTAGAGGAGTTTGACTTGTTCACGGATGATGTCTTCGGCCTGAGGACACGTGTCCTTGTAGAAGTTCATCATCAAGCCGGGCTCCTCCTCTGTTACAACTGCTTCTGATGTTGCAGAGAGTGCCCAAAGGCAGAGTATCGCCACCATCATCGCACCTTTTCCTCCCATTTTTTTTTATCTTTCTCCTTCTTCTTCTCTCTCTCACACAACACCACTCTTGAGTTGAGTCACTGAGCAAGCAATGCAGCGTCCTTAAATAAAGGAAATACTGTTTTCTTCTTTATTTATTTTTTCAGTAAAACTAAAGGTTTAATTTGGAGATTACAGTAAACTAATGCAGGTAGGTGAAGCTTCCACGTTTCTACGAATACATTTTTGTGATTATATCATATACTAAAAGACTATTAAGCTCTAGTTTATAAATTATTCGTTTTTAACTATTGAGAAACCAAAAAGATTATTATAATTGATTACCCTACAATAATTGTATGTCTCTGTCCTATCCGTCATTTTCTTAATAATAAATTAAACTTACATATTCGGTCATCGGCTCATCGTCCGTCTTTTATATTTTAGATTTAAATGTATATCATACATTGTTATGAAAAGATAATCTGGGTAAGAAATCTAAAAACCACACTTGTTACTAATACTAGATGACTTACACTACGCCGTACACAGTGCCTATGAGACAATAAATAAGTTTGTTGGAGATTTAAAGTGGATGGCATTTTGGGTGGTTTATCTCATCTAGAAGGGTGTTTTCGTTAGCTAAACCAATCACCAAGTTTTGTTTTTTGGTCTCTATGAGTGTATGAGTGGACCCTATGAAAAAATCTGCTTGTTTTGTTGTTAATACAAAGGGGGCGGCTGTAACAACTGTGATATATGGGGTGTGATAGCTAAAGTAAAAAACGTTAACGGGTTGAGTTGTAATTATCTGAAATGTTCATTATTGTCGATACAGCGGCTAAACCGCTCCTTTATATCAGGGAATCTTTCATTTCGATGAAGTCAAGGTGGATTCTTATCCTTTACAAGCTGAGTTCGAATATTTAATCTAAGTTATGATTCCAGTTGGACATATTCAATTACTTTTTCTTCTGAAATTATTTATCTATTCAATTAATTTACTAAATGTAATAAGGGATTGTCAGTAGAGAGGCTTATGCATTGTAAAGTCGTCTCAAATATTGATTTCATCTTGAATCTCGAGATGAGCTGTTCCAAGTTTAAAACTCGTTCACAACACATCACTATTGAGTGTTCACTTTTTTAAAAAAAAAAAATAACTTATTAGGTTAAATTTGATTTATGTCACTAGTTCATAGGACAATTTAGAATAGTGTTGAGTAGTATAATTTTATCTAAATTCAAGGGCCAAGGTTCACAATTAAACTAAAAAAAATCCAACCTACAAATTTTTTCAAATTTATACAAATAACACTTTATATTTCTTTGATGATAACCGGTGCGCCAAAAGCTAAAGGCCTCCTATTAGTTTTTTAGTGGGGACTACTATATTTCTCCTTTTTCAGCATCTACAGAACTTATTTTGATTAGAGTGAATCGAATTCACTAGTTTTGGTAATACGAAAAGAGGTAAAATATAGTAACGGCTCTATAAAATGAGAGGACAGTATACCTATTTTTTAAGAAATTCATAGAAGGATAAAGAAGTATCTGTGTTACCAATATTACACTGAATTCGTATATTCAGTATTCACGTAAAAAAATTCTGAACATTTTCATTAAAACAAAAATGGAAATATTGTGACCACCGACACTTTTGTTCCCTTATCCAAGTGTTCGCCAAATAGCACTGTAGGGGCCACACTGTAATGTCACTCTCTAGCTCAGTGGACTCCACTTAACATGTGTGCGCTAAACACTGATTTACAAGTTCTAACTAACAAATTAATGACGAGTAACTGTGTAGAGATGTCATATGTTGAACAGAACATTATGATAACCGGTACCATTATTATTATCGGTTAAGTAGAAGAATCCAATTTCAGTGTATGGAATTGACACGTGGAAACTGTACTCATCCGTGCCCTTGACGTTACATCAACCATGGGGCCTGCAAGATTCAATGCCAAGACAAAAGAAAAGACGTTAATTTTTTTTCACCAGACTTATAAAAGCAAATTTCGGATCCAAGTGTGAGTTTCCAGAAATAGTGAAGGATATAGACCCTTTGATAGTTGCCAGGTCTTTTTAATTTCATCCTTTGTTAGGCTGGTTTGGAAACTTTTTTCAACTTTGAGAGATACACATATAGCTTAGATTTGTATCACCATTTGGTTTACATGTGTAACATGTACAATCCCATAGAAAAATCAAAACTCCAAGACTTAATTTTATGGACGGCGAGGAATTACACTATATTACAATGTATTCAAACAAATGCAGCAATCACTTACTCCATTTTCTCATTGGCAATGGGAATAAGTAACATCGATAATTTCTTATGCAGCAACGTAGCTCTCATACCACATTAGAGAAAATGAATCAACACTTGAAAAGATTTATGTTATTAATTCATCAAAAGAAAAAAAGAGGTTACAATCATGTTAAAATACCGTATACACATGATTGTGTGTAAGAACTGTATAATCATGTTTATATATAGTTATATACTGTAACAAAAATATACTATATACAGTGTATATACACTTTACCTAAACCAAAATAAATCAAGCTGACCGGATTAACTTTAACCCTACCAATTGTACCAACTAAACCGAGACTTAACCAAATTATATACATTGATATTCATTTATACATTTATAGCCACTTTAATGGCCGTAACTACCCTTTTGCCCGAAGAATGTCTGTGATAAGTGTTTACGTAGAAATTGTAAACGACTAAAGCCATAAGGTTTTGAAGCTTGAAAAAAGTAATAACTATGGGCCTTTTCAGCCCAATGAAGCCCATATAAGGAATCCAGTGATCCTGTGACCTGGATGTATCAGAATTCAGAAACGCTGATCTCTTTCTTTTCTTAAGTGGTCTAATGTCTGATCCCGTGATTCACACGTTACTTCCTCTCTAACCCAAAAGAGATCTGCGAAATTAACGAAAACGGCGGATGACGGATTTCTTAGGTTAACACTGTATACGGGAAATCAACCCTTGAAAGATAAACGGCTCAGACACAATTTTTTTAATAGTACTGTTATTATCACTAAGAAATTAGAGCGTTTTGTAGTTAAGTTACGTACATAAGCTTAACCAGCCATTATAAAATCCTTTCTAAAAAAACAAAAACAGGAGAATCTATAAAGAAGAGGGGAAAAATGGAAAGATCTCCGGCTGGTCGCTCTCCGCTCACTCTTCGGAGACTTGTAGCTCAGTGGATCATCTATAACATTTGGCAAGAAAGGAATCAAAGACTTCACAGTGGCATTTCCTCTCCTCCTGATGCAAACTTCAAGGTCATGGACCGCTTTATCCGTGACAACATCTTCTCCAAGCGGGAAAGAAAACCTTTTTACGAGTCGATGAAACGGCTCAGACACAAAGAGCTGATTTCTCACTAATTTGCAGTTTGCGCTAGACCCTATCTCAGGCTATCGATGCTCTTTGGCCTTTAAGCCTCAACGGTCAGGTTTACAATAGGCAAGCGTCAAGTTAAAATCACAAAAGAGATTCTAGAAATTCGATTCCAGAGAGAATGCATTTCTTCGAACTTCATTTATACTTGTTGTTTTGCAAGGTATAAGAAGTGAATATTGAGACTCTTTCATCACAATTTCGTGAGTACAATGAATCAGAAAATTCGTTCTTTCTCTTAAGAAAATTGCATAGGGATAAATGAAGTTGTATCTATTGTGGTATCGACTGGATAAATGATAAATCTATGGAAGATGTGAGTGAATAGACAGTATAGAAAGCACACACAAAAATTCTATAACATTTGGTCACGACAAACCTCAAAAAACTTTAATTTAGTCAATTTATATTAAAAGGTGTTTGCACACTACACTGTCGATCGACAATAAAACAACTTCTATATTGACCATTGACATCTTCCTAATTACAAAGAGTTTTAGACCAAGCTTTATTATAATAATACACGTATTTTAGTGAGTAAACTCGATTCGCTTATAGACTAAAAGTCTAAAACTACAAACCTTGCTTTCCTCTTGATTATCAGCTAACCCTACCACATACAATATGTATCGTCATAGTTTTATTACTTACAAATAAAATAAACAATCTTCTTCAAAAACATCTTTAACTCCACGTTTTTAGCCTATGTAATAAAGAGCCAAGACTTCACCCGATTGAGACAAGCCCATAGAGAGAGGCCCAAATTGACTAGGCCATTAGAATCATGTCGGCGATATGATTGGAGTAAAGAATTTGAAGGGCTTAGACTAGAACCATCGATCTTCACATGCAGTTGATCGAGAAGAGATTCATAAAAGTTGTTAATCGTGATTGAAAAGGAGTATTTTCCTATGTTTCAACATACTGTATGACATTTCTTGTTCAAAACGTTTATGTACTATCATTCTTTTTCTTTTTAATTGATTTTTAAAACTAAATTTTCATCTGAAATTCACCTATCTGCAAAACTAAATGAGTTTCAACATTTAGTTCTTGTTTCACTGTTTCAACACTTTCATCAATGTACATGAAGCAATTTGTAGGTTTCTTAAGGAACAAGACGTTCTTAAGTTACATTCAAAAAAAAAAAAAAAAGACGTTCTTAAGTTTTTTTTTCTTTTTCTTTTCCTTCAAGTTTGGAATTTGGACTCATCACTCATTCAATTAAGTTACGTATTCGTTCTCTATAAACTTTGAGAGGCTGAATAAGAAACCTTTCGAAACTAGAGGTCTTAAATGAAATTACGCTTATATTACATCGTTCTTTGGAATAACATCCCTTGCGAGGTGACCCATGAAGCGTTGGATTGGATAGTCTAACAAAAACTATAAATCGATTTGATTCTTACCCCACCAAAAAGTCTGATGTATTTATGTGTGTACGGACACGGGGATTCAGATTTTTTTGTGTGTGATAACTACAAAGTTATTTTTATTATAATGAAACTATATTACTTTCGTCGAACACTTTTTCCCATAATTATACGTACGTAGAAAAACAAAACTCTTTATCCCATAATTATAATTTGATGATAACATTTTTAAGAAAAATGATTAAACAAGATTCTCAAAAAGGATAATAATATGTTAATATCACAAGCCCTTTTAAGTCAATTTATCTTTTTCCTCTTAAGTTATTAACAAAATCCATATCGCCAAAAAAAGATTAGAAAGTATAATATGGCTTAGGAAAAAGTTTGAGATAAAGCAAGTCTTTTCATATATAGTACATTGGGTTTTGTCTTCTAGCATGAATCAGACTCTATCAATAATTTTGGCAGGTCTTAGTAGAAATAGTACCAAAAGCTACCACTCCTCTATATCTAACCCTTTTAATTATTTAATTATTTTTATTTAATTCATAGTTATGGCACCCCAAAAAAAGTACGAAATTAATACAGTTTTGGATCTTTATGAAACCTCTGCCTATTGTGGAGGCTTTTGATTCCTTTGAAGCAATCAATGACCTCTCTGTCTCTCATTTGCCAGCAAAGAGAGATTGTTTAATGTTGTTTATGGTTCACATTTTTATACATCACATTTTCACTGAATCTTCCTCTGCGTCTCTCAGGTAATCAATTCTCTCCCTCTCTCTCTCATCTTTCTCTCTTCTTCTTTTTATGGTTTTAGGATAAAGTGATGGAGTATTTTCATGGATTCAGGAGGAAGAATAGCACCTAGTTGCATCAGAAGAAGCAATATTTAGGAGAAGGGTTTTTTCTTGAGTGACAATGGAAGGGGTAGAAGAGTTTGATGAAGAAGATGTGTGGTCAGTTTTGAGAGAAAAAGAAACTCCAGGTCCTGAAATGATAATGTCCAAAAGTAACAATCTCTTCTCGGCCTCTTCATCATCTTCTGCGAGGTACATTCCTAAGGGCAACGAGGTCTCCGGGGCAAAACAGTCATCTGCTCCAATGAATGTTCCTGACTGGTCCAAGATTTATGGGAACACAAAGAAGAACACAAGAAGCAGCCATTTGCTCATTCATGATGATGATGATGATGAAGACGCAATGGTTCCTCCCCATGAATTGGTAGCAAGAAGGCTCGCAAGAACACAGATCTCATCTTTCTCCATGTGTGAAGGAATCGGACGAACACTCAAAGGAAGAGATCTCAGCAAAACAAGGAATGCTATCTTAACCCAAACAGGTTTCTTGGAATCGAACATCACATCAACATCACCACCACCACCAGCATAGTTATGTCATGGTATGGAGCAAGATCAATATCGCAAAAAAAACCTTTTACTACCACCATACCATATCATTATCATGAATTAAAACCTAAACTTTATGGTATCCACATGATTTATTTAAATATGCAATGTTATTGTCGTTATCATCATGTAGGGAATCATGACACTACCAATATGGTTGAGTTCTCTTTCTTTTTTTTGTTGTTGTTAGGTTTTTGGATTTTTTTAGATAAGTATGATGACGATGAGGATGACTTGTCAAGCCCATGCATGGGACCCATATCATTTTTCTTATGTTGTTTTTAATTTGTAGTTCTCAATGGTCTTTAACTCTTTAGTTTAATGAGCTTAAGATTTTATTATAATTTTGAGAAAATTGGCATATCCTTTGGAACCTTTGGTTGAGAAATTTGAGAGCCTCTCTCGATCTCTTCGCCATTTTTGGGCTCGATCAAGAGTGGAAATGTTTCGGATGATATTAACATTTTTGGTCCGACATAAGACTAAGGGCTCGTGCCATATTGCTCATTAGCTTTCACTTTTCAATGTTGTTGAAGTCCTAGCAACTAGTTACTAGAGATGGTGTTGCTAGGGGATGGGTATCTCCGTATCTGTTATCTATTTCAGTTTGTAGTTTTTAATTTGTACTTTGGAAGTTCTTTTACCAAATTGGAACTGAAGTTTGTTTTGTTTTGTTTGAGAAAATCAATTCATATCGTTATACATTTATAGTGGATTTGGTTCGCTGCTAAAATCGATTTATAATTTATACATAATAGTTTTGTTTTGAAGGATTTTAACTATAATAAGATACATTTCAAGATATACTAGTAAAATAATATTTTTTTTATAAATGAATTTTAGTTTATTCAGTCAGGTTATCCCACCAGCTGTAGTGAATTCGAGCTTGGTTGGATTTTGGTTTAGTTTTTTCAAACATATAAACAATACCGATCAGATTATGAACTTATGTTGGTTCAGTTTTCATCCAAATTTTCTTTAAATTCAGTTAGGTTCTATGCATAATACATTGATCATATATTTATATTCTCAGTCAGCTTTACTAGCAAGTAACAACTAGCAACGCGGAAGAAGATTCGTCATATGGCAATATATAGAACGATTCTTACCATCTATAAAATTATTTTTGTTCGCTGTAGACATCTTAACTCTTAAGTAGCAAAAATATCAATTTTCTACACATGGATTAATCTAGATTTTGTTAATAGATCTATCCCTGTTACAAAACGAAAAAAAAAACAAAAAAATTAGTTCATATACAGCTTATTTCTTGATAACAGAGTCTAGTATTTTTGCTTCTTTACTACACACTCCAAATAATTTTATTGCTTTGACAAAATAACATAAATTATTCAACGTTTTATAATTACACCCTACCAAAATAATCTTGTGATTGTGTTTAGAAAACCGTCAAATTTGCATTTACAAAATCACGATTAGCCTAATCCGACCTGATTATATTTTCAAAAAAAAAAAAAAGAAATCCGACCTGATTAAGAGCGAAACCCAACTCAAAATCCGAACCACCTTTATTCTACAATTTTTTGTTTACTTCGAAATAATTTTTTGTGATAACAATTGGGCCATAAGCTTACACAATGAAAATATTAAGCCGAATAAGAAGGCCCACTTGAGCCGAACAAAGCTCTAAAATAAAATCGACGGTACCGACGTAAGACAGGTGTACGAGATTTCTTGTAAGCCAATCAAACTATTAATATTAAGCCAAGTGGTTAACGATTCCACAACAGTGGACATTACGGTTCCGTGTAGGCAACCCTTAGAAAACCCTAAATCAATTACCAATTATATTTATTTAGTTGTATTTAAATATACTCTTTATCCTCCTTTGATATTGACTTCTATCGGTTCTTTTCCAGTTTCCATCAAATTGATTGTTCTCGGCAAACCCTACTTTCGACGAATCGCATACAGTTTCTTCTTCGGGTATGTTTCTTTCGTCCTTTTTTTTATTCTTGTTCTTCCCAATTCAAGTTTCTAGGGTTCTGGGTTTTGTTTTTCCTTGATCTGGCAGACGGTTGAATTTGATCATCGATCGTGTTTATAATTTCAAAGTTATGATCTTTGCGTGCTTGAAATTTGCAGAGTCCGATCGAATCGCCATGGCTAAGAGTTCCTTCAAGCTTTCTAATCCGCTGGGTAAGTTCCTTTGATCCTCTTTTTTTTTATTAGCTGCATAGACTTTCCGAAGAATTATCCCTTATCGGTGATTCTTAATTTTTGATTACCGAATAGAAGTTTCTGAGTGTTTGATTCTGATATGAGTAGTGATTTTCTTGCGAAAACTTGCTTCAGATCGTTTGGGATTCTGATATTTGTCGATGAAAATTACGGAAGCTGGTTCTGATTTCAGTTCACAATCTTGATTAGTTTTATGTATGGGCTCTGACTCAACCTCTTAATATGATTCTGATTCTTTGTTTGCTGTTTATTTCTCTGTTTGTGTTTGTTCTTGCCTCTTTAGGAATACGAATTAGCTAAACCAAGCCTGATTAATCTCTGACATGACCAAATTGGAAGCTTTGTTCTTGTGTTGTTTCGATGCTTGACTTTGTGATTGATCTTTTGGTTTTATTTTGTTAAACAGAGGCAAGGATGGGTGAAGCTTCTCGAATCAGAGAGAAGTACCCTGACAGAATCCCCGTATGCTCACTAATTCCTCTTTTGATTAAACTTACATTTTAGTCGTTTACTAAATTTAGCTGAGCATTGTTCTAACTTAGTAGCTGATATTGTAGGTGATTGTGGAAAAGGCTGGACAAAGTGATGTCCCTGACATTGACAAGAAGAAGTGAGTAATGGCTTTTTCCATCTCTCTAATGTCTGTGTTATCATATCTTGAAGATTATGCTTATGTTCTTCTACTTTCTTTAGGTATCTTGTGCCAGCAGATCTAACCGTTGGCCAATTTGTGTACGTGGTTCGCAAAAGAATCAAGCTTGGAGCCGAGAAAGCCATCTTTGTCTTTGTCAAGAACACATTGCCTCCAACTGGTAAGGATCACCATTCAAGATCAAAGTTTCATGCTCTTCATTTTGCTCGTTCTCACTTGGCTCTTTTATTTCCGAACAGCTGCATTGATGTCTGCAATCTATGAAGAACACAAGGATGAAGACGGGTTCCTCTACATGACTTACAGCGGAGAGAACACTTTTGGATCTTTGATCGCTGCTTGAATAAATATATCGATCTTTCGATTTCTTTATGTACATAGATAAACCAGGAAGATAAGAAGTACATTCCTTCCTTCTCTCTGGCTTTTTCCTTTGCTTTGATGTTTGAATCTTTGCCTTTTGGGGTTTAATATTCAGAAACCTTTCCTCTATATTTTACCTTCTTCTTTTGCTTTTGAAATTGGGATTTGAAAATTTACTCAAATACATTGTTCTTGGGGATAATGAGTCAGTTCAATATCAAAGTAATCGATGTTGGGAAACTTGTTCATATCATCACAGAAGCAAAAAGAGTACAAAAGGAGAAGTTTTGGTAAAAATATCAGCACAAAGGCAACTACTTTTAACCACAACTATACAAAAAATCAGAGCTTCAATAGAGAATCTCATGATATTCTTCATTCTGTTCTAGCATTCTGGAACGAGACTGAAGAATGGTTTATTGACTGGCTGTTTCTCCTCGTAAAGTCGACGGATTTTCGCTGCTCACCGAACGAGATTCAAGAAGGATGTCAAAGAATCGACATCTCTCTTCTCCGATGGATACTTGATTGGTCTTGAAGAGTTCTTTGAGAACACAAGTATTGTTGGGAAGCTTCCGAGCTGCAAATCCCTTTTAGCAAACTCCTTTTGGTCACCATCAGCTCTAAACTTAGCGACCTTCACGCCATTTCCAGCCAACTTATCAGCCAATTCATCAAAAGAAGCCTCCATTGCTTGACAAAACGGGCACCACGGAGCATAAAGAACAACGATCCAAGCCTCTTTCCGGTTCTCCAACTTCATCAAATTCTCAATCCCTTGCCTGCTCAAGTTCACAACATTCTCGCTTTTGAAAATATCCGCAACTGTGGATGTCCCATTGACATTAGCCGTTGCGTTCCCGTTGTTATTCTCCTTGATATTCCCTTTGTGAAGTCCACACTCTTTAGCCTTTGCATCTTCCCACCACCATCTCCCTTCTCTCTCGTGTTGACCTGGTAAAACCGCTCTCGTGCACGGCTCACACCCGATGGAAACATACCCTGCAGCATGAAGCGTGTTCACAGGAACATCCATGGTCCTCAAGAAATTCCAAACATCGTTCCCTTCGACGTTCGCAACCGGATTCCACTTCACCAAACTACCAGCTCCACCATCTAATCCTTCAAACACTGGATCAATTTGAACAACAGGAATCTCTGATCTTGTCCCTGGTGATTGATCTTTTCTTTGCCCAGTGATCCAAGCGCGTAGACCCTTCAACGCCCGCCTCAAAGGTCTCACCTTTCTTATACGGCAACACTCTTGGTGACCATCTTCATAGAAAGAGAACAAACCCTTGTTCCTAACCAAAGCTTGAACCTCAACAGCATCGGGAAACATGTACTCAATTCGAATACCGTAGTGTTTCTCCACTGTATCGAAGAGTCTGTATGTTTCTGGATTCAATCTCCCTGTGTCTAAGCTGAAAACTCTGTAGGGTCTTCCAGTTAGATGAGCATACTCAATAAGAGCAACGTCTTCTGCTCCACTGAAACCAAACAAAACAACAAATTTCCCAATTAGCAAAACGTCATCAAGAACTGAAAATTATCTCTCTTTTATCAGATTCACATCATTGGTTTCATTACCTAAAGGCGATAGCAATGTCATTGCCAAACTTCTCAAGAGCTTTGTCCATAATTTCAAGAGGTGAAGCATTCTCTAGCCTCTTTGCTAGCTCCTCAAAGTCTTCCACTTCAACCACATCTAGTTTCTCTGTAACCTCTGTTTTGTAATAAAATGCAAAAGATACATTAGCATAAAGTTAATTACTTTAACCAAGATCAATATGGAAAAATTGACCAGAACGTACCAGAGGCAACCATGGAAGCTGCTTGAGAAACCATTGATTCCTTTGTAATTGACTGCACATTTAGAGGTTTCACCGATGATCGCTTCCCGGAAAAACTCAGAGACGCCGCAGAGACATTGATCCGATCCGATAGCCTCAACGAACCGATTTGCGATACTGAAATTAAGGAATTAAGCAAACCGAATTCGAATCAGTTTCATCATTGATCGCTTTTTTTTTTAATTACTCAAAACACAATGATCCATCAAGCCATTCCCTAAAATTATTGAAACAGAGTTCTGATTCTGCTCGAGAAACCCGGATTTAAAAATGAGATTTGATGATAAATATATTACCTTTAAGCTCTGAAGAAGGGAAGCTAGAGCTCGAGATCCCAGAAGAAGATAGAGAAACGTTGATCGCTAGTGCCATTTCACCACACAACAAATTTCTCGAAGTCTTTTTTTTTATGATCTGAGGTTTATATTTTTTTTTGTTTTTCTCTTTGAGATCTCTCAGAGGAAATGCGGGGATTATAAAAGAAGCAAGTGAAAATAGGTTCATTGAATCTGGACACCCTTTTTGTAGGTGGCGGCATTTCTCTTTATTCTCTCTATGTATATCATTGCTTGCGTCACTTTGGTCGTGTGGTAGAGAAACCTGGTCAACATTGGCCGAACAAATCCTTTCTCTAACAAATAGGCAACACATTTGATAATACCAAAAAAAATTATTTTTAACTCCGCTCAATGTTATTCATGTTTCTATTCATAGATTTTATTTTATTCTAGAAAAAAAATATTCTAGAAACCTGATTAAGAGAATTACTAAATTATTTAACAGTTTTAAATTCACAACAAAAGTTTTAGCTTAATTTAATTAGTGAGCTAAATACTAAGCTAAAAGTTTTGTTGTGAATTCAAAATAGTTTCAGTTTGAAAGTGAGCTAAATTTAAACATTATTCATGATTCTTGTTTACAAAATTCCCCCCCCCCCCACCCCAAAATGTGCATACTACTAAAATAGCCTAAATAGCTTATTTATATGAGATTCTTTTTGCAACAATGATTTTTATCATTTGTACTATCACTAATCATCTTAACTTCTTGGTCTATAGAACTTTCCTAGAAATTGCAGGTATCCATAATTCATAAACAAATTATTACAGTCAAGATTAGTCTGAGCTTCTATCCAAAAATTCCGATCCCAACACCTCAACAACGTTTTGGTTTCAGTTAAAAACAAGACAAAAACAAAAGAGAACAAAAAACATCACAGAAAAGAATTCCAGAAACATACTAGGATATCTCAGATCCAACTCCTCCATCTATCGAATATCAAATCCCGATCCTCACGACCGGATTATTACTACTCACACCAATTGTTTTGTTTCACAGCCAAGAGACTCACTATAGTGACAATCTAATCAATCACTTGTCTTCTTTAGCTTTCTCTTCTTCCTTCATCTTCTTCTCCCACCTTCTCTTCTTGTAATCAAGCAGCATCTGAGGCATCTTCAGCATCAGCTTCGCCGTGTTCTCCCTTTTCTCAGCTGAAATTCTATCACACTTGTGCCCTTTCCTCTTCGTCCTCATCGCTTTCCTCTCTGGATCGTAAGGCCAATCCTCTCCAGCAGTCAAAACTTCTTTCCTCAGCATCGCCCTCCTACGCGCGCTTATCCCCAATGGTTTCCATGCTCCCATCTCCCAGTAACCCCACACGCCTTTTGTCAGCTCGGTTCTGTATTTATCGAGTTTTGCCCTCCATGGATGTTGAAACCCCGTCACAGTCTTTGCCACTGTTTCTGCAGCTTTCCCAGCCATAGCTTCTTCTGTAGTGTTTGCAAAGAGAATGAGAAACCAGAAACACAATGCGTCAAGAACCTCTAAACTTGGAGCAGCAATGATAATTGTAATCCAAATAGCTCAAAATGTAATCTAATTAATATCTTCTGAACCATAGTTAAGAACCTCTAAGCTCAAAGTCTGAATCTTTAGTTTACAACCTTAAAAAGTTTCACATTTTTTGTTAAGTAAAAGCAGAGAAGATCAATTCAAGGAAGGCATGATACGATGATGATGAATTGAAGCAATAAAAGAACACACTTTGAAGCCAGAGAGTGATTTGGTGATGAAGAACATCACAGGGAGTGTGAAATCGACACATCATTTCTTACAAACTAAGCACGGATTGATTGAAATGTTGTTAAAAACAATCTCTGGAGAGTGATCTTTGATTACTAAGAAGGAATGTGATGCAAATGGATCCATCTCTACTAACAGAGCAACCAAAATTAGGGATTTGACAAACTCGACGCAGCGATTCCGTAAACTGGGTTCCGTTACCTAAACACCAAAATCTAAATTTGATTCCCAATCTAGAGTCTATAGGATCAAATCTTCCTGAATATTCTATGTAAAGATTCTGCAATAGAAATGGAACAAGTAGACCTTAGCTCATCTATTTCACTTAATTCCTTAGTAATGCGATCTACTTTGAGATCGACACGAGCCTTCGAAGAAGCACGATGAGAAAAACTTACTTCGAAGAAGAAACCACGCGAGGAAGATCGGAGAAGCTTTGATTGTAGGAACCAATCGAGAGTGTGAGAAGGCGGCGGAGATGAAGAAACAGAGACAAGGGTTAGCGTCGGGTTTCGTAGCCCATTTCCTTCTTCTTTTTTTCCCCAAAATATTTTGTAATTATTACTTTTTGACGTCGATTATTTATTTTTTAACATCGTATTTATAAAAAAAATATTTGCATTTCTTCTATATTATAACTTACTTTTTTCTTATACAATATTTGACCAACAAAAAAATATATTTCTTATAAATATGGTCTTCAGTCTTGACTCATTTGGTTCTGAATACATGCCCTTTTTTTTGTTGAAAAATGTTCTGAATACGCTCTAGTCATATAAGAATTAAGAATATAATTCTGTTTAATTTATAGTACCACAATAACATTTCAGCCTTACTAACTTTTCTTCAATTTAAAGTAACAATTCTGGTTTTTGAAAATCTGAAAGTCTTAACTTTTTATTTTTAACTCAACAAAATCGACATCTCCATTTTGTATATATATATATATATCGTATTGACTACAACTATATTTTCATATCCCAAAGTACTATATTAAATAAATTTGGAAAGTAAACGTCAGATAGGAAAGTAATATTTGCGGATCAAACAAATGATAACAAGTTAAATAAAAATTTATTTCCAATTAAAAGACCACTAGCATAGTAAACTAATGATAATAAGATACTAAAGATCTGAATGCTTTTGGATGTCGATTTCGTGGTCACCCGTATAGGTGTACAATAGAGCTCATTTCATCCATAAACAATAATGAAAAATTTTCACCAACTTAATAGTATTCTACTACGTGCTTCACCTACCTAGCTAAGCCTTCTAATGCATGTGAGAAATTAAACTAACACATGTTTATTTTGCTTTCTAACAAAACAATTGTATTGCATACTAAAGATATAAAGATATGGAATTTGGGCTACTGAAGCATTACTACTGTCTTATGGCCACATAGCGAATAGTGATCCGATCCACTAGATTGTCAATTGGCCCACTCCAAATGAACGTTTTGTTCATTCGTGTTTACATGTTTTTATCAATTTTCCTTTTTGGAGGTTAGATCGCGGGTTTTTTGTTTTTTTTGCTAAAAAGCTTTCAATTTAAATGCAGGAGAATAAAAAGGTTTACACAGGCCTAGGGCCTAATAGTAAGGGCAAGTGCCCAAGAACAAGAAAGAAAACCCATTAGATCGCGGGTTTGCTTAATAATTCCATAAAATTCTGCAAAATTAATGATCAAGAATCAAATGAATCAACCTACTCCACGAGGTTTCAGATAATTCAAAGTGTATATTTTTTTCCCATTTTGCATGTGTAGTAATGCAAATCAAAGCTACTATATCATAAACGATATGAACAAATATTTTTAAAAAATTAGTAAATAGAGTATTATTCTATTTGAATGCATGATGCTGAAAACGAAGACAAAAAACACGTAATGAAATAGCATTTAATGAGACCTGAATTTTGCATTTAGTTTACTACACATTATTGGTAACAAAGAGACCGTCGATTCCGTAGTAATAATAAAGCGGTTCATGGCAGTACGTATATTAATATTCATTCAATTGTGAGGAACCTACCTCCACGTAACCCTGTAAAGCCCAAATTCTAGTTTAAATCCACTTGTTTCATTCATTGGAATTTTTTCTTGTACGCTATCGAAAACCCGGTTTTTAACTCGACAGTGTTCCATCCGATTGGATTTTGCGGAAAACTCCTGCCATGAAATCTATTTATATATATATATTTAAAAAAAAAATCTGCTCATATTTGGATTAGTCAGATTTGATGGGGAGATCAGTGTTAATAAAAAAATTAAATCAATTTTTTATAGATGAATACAATTTAGAACGAAGCTAATAAATCAAGAAATTATAAAAACTTTAACGGACTCCAATTTAGCGAAATCATCGGAACTCGCTGATGACATAACCGGACTTTTAGGTAGAATGAACCCATGATTGCATAACATGACCACATTTACATTCACACATACTATTTCAGAGTGTTTTGTTGTCTGTCTTTTTCTTCAATTTTTGCTCATGGTGCAGATTGGTACTAGAACACGTGAAACTTGTTCTATAGTTTCATCAAATTTGGAAGTTCATTGACACTTCAGCTGACGTGTACATTATAAACTCCATGCATCGCTGCCCTAGCCATATATGATTGAATACTTTTGTAGCGTTAGATGAGATTTAAAATTGGATATGGTTAATTTACTACATAGTATTGGTAAAGTAAGTAAGTGCATATGGTTTATTACATATTTTTGGTAAAGTAAGTAACAAAGAGTCCATCGTAACAATTAAGCGGTGCAACATGCTTGGCGGTATTCATTCAATCGTCAGGAATCTTCCTTAAGCTCCAGGTAGACGAACAATTGTTTCTGTAAAACCAAACTGATATATAAATCTGGTTACTGAATTCATTCTTATGGTCAAGTCATGAAATCAATTCTTGCTTAAGTACTACACCATTGTGTTTCTGAGTTTTAATTAATGACAATTTACTCTATGCATTCTATATATATCTTATAGAGTTAAAACACGCCTTTGGTAATTTTAAAAATGATGGTTATAAGTTATAAGCTCCAGAGAATGTAAATTTCTTTGTATTTTTTTTTTAATTTCAAAAAAACTTAATAATCAATTAATAAAGTCGTGAATGATCAAAGCCGATGGGATAGCAAACTATTTAGTAGTGGTCACAGAGTCGCAGTCGATTTTTTTCATCATTTGGGAACTGCCTTGGGATGTAGAAATGGATTTTTTTTTTTCTTGACAAAGATCGATCAGAAATAAATATAAAGAATTGATCCTGAAACTAGAAAACTATAATAAAAAAAAACCCACAATTTCATAGTTACGAATAATTATAACTACGCTTGACGGCTATAGTAAAAAATAAATTACAAAATGTTCAAAGGACTTCCTTCAACCGAAAATCTCGGAACTCGGTGGTGACATAGCCAGACTTTTTTGTCGAATATATTATATATCTATCATTGTATAACATGGCCCCTGTAGTACGTACACACATACATAAACTCGTTTGTTTCCATTATGATTATATATAAACATGTATTATTTCAAATTACAGTATTGTTTTTTCTGTATATTTCTTCAATCTTTGCTTATGGTGCAGAATGGTCTCAAGCACGTGAAAGCGCAGAACTTGTAGCTTCCGCTTCATATCCACCGTACACCCTCACCTCACTCATAAATCAGATCTGTAATCCCCACCGTCTATATATCATTGACTTCAGCAATTACTTTAATCCAACGACCAATTATTACCATTACAAGATTTTATGGACACACGTGATTTCTACCTCCTGACAGCTCACACGCCGCGTTTCAAAAACACTTCGCTTGCGGACAATACGGAGCGATAGTCGATGATGTACTCTTGACCCAAAAAAGCTTTAACATTGTATAAAAAAAAATTAAATTTAGATGTGTGTGATCTAAAAGAGGAAAAAGGCAGAGAATCTTATGACAAAATTAATATTTTCTAATGGGGTGCATGTAATGTAACTAACTATTATTATGACAGAATTTGTAAGCCAAACTGTTTGAACACCGAATTGGTAATACTAGCTTGCTGAATCTAATCAAGTCAAGCTTTTAAGCAAATGTTTGTTGATGGACTAAAAATGCAACTTATTGTTTTTTTTCTTTTACGAAATTTCGTACAGTGGAAAAAATATCACAAACTGATGTTAACTTATTAAAAAGTCTCTTATTTTGAATTCGTTATCCATTTAAGTTCAAATAAATTGTTAATAATGCAAATCAATTTGATAACATTCGAAGAGTTTAAGTTACCTTTCTAAAATAAAAATACTTCTACAATACCAAAATATATTAATTACGTTCGGTGCCACTGCCACTCATATTTAAGAGAGCATCTTTAATAAATTCTCCAAAATCCTCTGTATATGGATCTACCCCTATTCACAGTCTCAGACTCATATCAATAACCCAAACCAGAAGAGAGAAACAAAAATGAGAGATTCTTGCAAAGTCTCTATAGTCCTTCTTCTGGTTCTAATCAATGGTGTATTTGGAGATAACCCTTATAGATTCTTCACCTGGAAAATAACTTATGGCAACATTTATCCCCTCGGTGTTAAACAACAGGTATCTAACTACTTTTGTTTTCCCACATTTTCTCTGGCTGTTTTCCTGAGAGAATCTAGTGTTAACATTTTTCTCGGTTGGGTTTTGTTGAATGCAGGGGATATTGATAAATGGGCAGTTTCCTGGACCTCACATTGACGCAATCACAAATGATAATATCATTATCAGTGTTTTCAATTACTTGAAAGAGCCTTTCCTCATTTCTTGGTAAGTTCTTTCACAAATCTTTACTATATTTTCCTGGCAAATGTGCTTTATGGGTTGCCGGGAAAATTGAATATCCTGGACGAAAAGGAGCAACAAAGATTGATTTTCGGCACTTTTTTTTGTTGTTGTCCCAAAAGAATGCAGCTTTTGGATATGCATTGAGTACATCTCGTCTTACACATTATCGATACTTTACACACACATATATATATATATATGTGACATATGTCTATGTATTATTAATCTACAAGAAAAAAGTATGATAGATCTATTCCAATGAACTATACTTTCGATAAAGAAAACAGAAATTTAGGTTCATTATTCTTTCTCGGCGATTTTAATGCTACTAAAAAACGTAGATTTACATGTAGCGTTTGAAGGCAATGAAGTATCTCAATGACAAATTCATATCGTTTTTTTTTTCTCGTAAATAAAAGGAGCATTTATAAATTATAACCACGAGTATGTATTCCTCAAAAAAAAAAAAAAAACCCTATCAACTCAAACGAACATAAATAGTCTTTACTCTTTAGGGATAAAACAACTTTTATATTGCCAACAGAGATTAATTACTTAAATAAGAAAATCTAGCATTCTAGTGTGCCAATTCAAATAAATTTGCAACAAAGAAATGAAAAATTATGTTCTTGTTTTATTTCATTTGAGAATGTCAATGTCTTATTTAAAAGCTCTTCTTACGCCCGACATGGTTGGCTGTCAAAGATAAAATATATATTTTTTTTATCTTTATATGCCATCAGAAATTAAAATTCCACTCGCTAGATCCATACAACTAGTCACATGCGACGACACATGTGAGTTTTAAGTGTCAGTGGGAAACATTAGGAAGGCACCGAACTTTTATGTACCGGATCTATTGAAATATCAAAATGTAACCCCAAACTATTAATTTGTTCAAGAAATGTCCCTAATCTTCAAAGACTGTTTCTTATTAGGAACGGAGTACAACAGAGGAAAAACTCATGGCAAGATGGAGTAATTGGGACGACATGTCCGATCCCACCTGGCAAAAACTTCACATACATAATCCAAGTCAAAGATCAAATAGGTAGCTTCTACTATTTCCCTTCTCTTGCATTCCACAAAGCCGCTGGTGCCTTTGGAGCCATCCGTATTTGGAGCCGTCCTCGCATCCCCGTCCCGTTCCCTTCTCCTGACGGAGACTTCTGGCTTCTCGCCGGAGATTGGTACAAAACCAATCACTATGTAAGTTCACTCCTTAATTCCCCTATTCCCATTGCCTTGTATGGCAAGAAACGAGTGGATAATCCGGTTTAAAAATTTGATTTGGGTTTAGCTTCTTAGGTTTTTGGTTTTAGCGATTACGTAGAAAGTTATGCCGAATTTAGCCTTTCTATGATTAGGTTTAGTTTCCATTCGATTTGATATAGTTTCTGTTTGGTTTGGTTTGGTTTGAATTGGACAGAATGCACAATTCATTTTAAGCATTTCGGTTCGATTTTGGTTTCACCATACAATTTAATTCGGTTAGGTTTTTGAGCAAAATCTCATTGCTTCCAATGATTTAGGTTTTGAGACGTCTGTTAGAAGCCGGAAGGAATCTTCCGTTTCCTGATGGAGTTCTCATCAATGGCCGTGGCTGGGGAGGCAATACCTTCACCGTGCATCCCGGTAAGACCTATAGATTCAGAATATCGAACGTTGGAGTCGCCACTACGTTAAACTTCAGGATTCAAGGCCACACGATGAAGCTCGTTGAAGTGGAAGGCTCTCACACTATTCAAAACGTCTACACTTCACTTGACGTTCATTTAGGACAGTCTTACTCTGTTCTTGTGACCGCTAACCAAGCGCCTCAAGACTATTACATCGTGGTCTCCTCAAGATTCACTCGTAAAGTTCTCACCACGACTTCGATTCTCCATTACAGCAACTCGAGAAGACGCGTCTCTGGTCCTGTTCCATCTGGACCGACTTTGAGCATCGCCTCTTCGCTATACCAAGCTCGAACTATCAAGTAAAACATGTTTCTTGGTCTATAAGTAACCGCTATAGATAGGGTATGTGCTCTGGGATTTGTTTTTTTAATCTTCTTATGATGTTCTGTATTGATGTGATATATAGGAGGAATCTAACCGCGAGCGGTCCAAGACCGAACCCGCAAGGGTCGTATCATTACGGTTTGATCAAACCAGGCCGTACGATCATACTCGCTAACTCGGCTCCTTGGATCAACGGGAAGCAGAGGTATGCCGTGAACGGTGCCTCTTTTGTTGCGCCTGACACGCCATTGAAGCTCGCTGATTACTTCAAGATTCCTGGAGTTTTTAACCTTGGGAGCATCCCAACAAGTCCCTCTGGTGGAAACGGAGGTTACCTTCAAAGCTCAGTTATGGCTGCTAACTTCAGAGAGTTCATCGAGATTGTTTTTCAAAATTGGGAAAATTCAGTCCAGTCTTGGCACATCTCCGGTTACTCTTTCTTCGTTGTCGGGTAAGAAGACAATTAATTATCTTAACTCGATCTTGAAATATTGTATTTATAAGTCTATTCTTATTTAGGAAGTTTAGGACCATTTAACTTTGATCTTACAATTATGTTGATGTATTTCATATTTTCTCGGATAATAGAATGGACGGAGGCCAATGGACAACCAGAAGCCGATCAAAGTATAACCTCCGAGATGCGGTTTCACGGTCCACTGTTCAGGTTTACCCGAGGGCATGGACAGCTATCTACATAGCTTTAGATAATGTTGGAATGTGGAACATAAGGTCGGAGAATTGGGCAAGACAATACTTAGGGCAACAATTCTATCTACGAGTTTACACGTCCTCTACTTCGTACCGAGACGAGTATCCACCACCAAAGAACGCTCTTATGTGCGGACGAGCTAGAGGTCGCCACACTAGGCCGTTCTAGAATGGATATCGGATGTGACGGCTCAATGGTTTACTTTTTTTTTTATTTAGATTGAATGATTTGAAATGTTTAGTATTGTCACGAGAGGGTGGCAAGGCAACGAAATGTGAGCTTCATGGATTTGTTCACTACGGCAAGAAAATTAGGAGCTAAACAATTTGAAGCTTGACTTGAGCTTGCAGTTTAATTCAATTGACGAAATCAAATATTGTGTTCTTGTTTAATTTTTTTAAAAATATATATTTTGATTACGTGACCACAAGTCACTTACTAGTCATATCTATTTGTCACTCCATAAAAACCTGCAAAATTTGAGATTAACCGATTTAAACATTTGCGGATTATATCTTAAAAAAAAAACAAAAGAGGAGAGAATTTTTGTTTTTTTGTTTTGGTTGAGCAAAAGAGAGGAGGATTTGTTATGAACTTGTGACAAAAAAACAAAAACTTGGATCTCTGTCTTAGGGGTCAAGATAAGTCCGGTTTTTCTTTAGGGGTCAAGATTAGTCCCGTATCTTTTAGGGGTCAAGATTGATGGCGAATTTAGGCCCGACACATTATACAAAATGAAAAATTTGGGAATGCCTCAAAATGTCAGACCAAGCATACTAAAGATTTGGATCGAAATTGACAGACCTAAAGTCGTTACCCGTTGGACGATTTAAAACGTAGTCAAGGCTGCCATATTTTTACAGCATAATATCCCATAATTTGGTCATGCGTTCACACATAATATAAACTTTATTTTCATAGTTCTATAGCTGCTTCCACTAAAACTCAGTACCAAACTAAGACTAGACTTCTCCCATCTACTACTTTCCTCAACGCTAAACTCCAAACTCCTTAAACGTATCATCAAAGTAGTAAAATATAATCCATACTCATCCAAAACTATAAGTATTTATAAATATATACAGTAAAACCTCTATAAATTAATACTCGATAAATTAATAATCACTATAAATTAATAAATTTTGCTGGTTCCAAGTCGGGCAAATGTAAAAATCCATCAAATTCGATAAGATAATAAGATAATAATTTTTTTAAAAACCCTTATGTAAATATATGGTCCCAACAAAAACATAAATTAATAATTATATAAATTTATGCAAATGTATGTAAATATAATATTCTAAAATATGACTAATGTGTTTGTTTTTACTTAAAGTTGAAATGTCATTGGTTCTCATCTCTCTAATTATTATATCAGTAGCTTTTATTGCTGTTTTACTATATATAATCAAAATTTATGATAATTTTTTATGTGATAATTGATTTTCTTACCTGTAAATGTTTTTAAATGCATTGTAATCTTATTTTCAATTTTATTAGCAACAATACTGGTAATAGCTATGGTTTTTTATAAATTTTAAACTTATAAACATAATATGGTGTTCAAAACTATTTTATTATGATAGTAATGATTTTTAATTATAATTTATATTATGAGATTTGTTAAAATTTTAAAATATAACATTATTCTAAAAAAAGTTTTAGGAAATTATATGCGAAAAGCAAATTTTTTCTATAAATTAATAATTATTAATTTATAGATAAATTAATATCACGATAAATTAATAAAATATTATGATCCCAACATTATTAATTTATAGAGGTTTTACTGTATGTTGACAAATGCATTTCTTTTGCATTAATTTTTGGCATAGTAAATTGAAATACTACTTGAACCTAATAGAAATGATTAATTCAACAGGCCACCGCCTCAATGTTTCAAAGTTCTATCTAAATTGAATACTTTAGATATTTATTGAACATTTTTTATCCATATTTCAAAATGTATTTCTTTAAAGGAAGTTATTATCAATTTACGAGAGCATGAATCTAATTTAAAATGTCAAACCAAATGCCGCAAACGACCTATCAGTTATAAGATTATTATATATCTTTGTTATGCTAATTTTTTTCAAACATTTGAAACGGGTCATATAAGTATACTTAGTGGAGTTGTTAATTTTCCTAAAGAATATGATTTTTACCGGTGGTTGACGAGAGGAATGGATTGAATATAGGTTAATGAATATGCGTTGAATATAAATAAATAAAGAATTATGATAAATGAAGAAGAATAGAAAATTTAATCTTAATTATTTAAAAAAAACAACAAAAAGTTCACGTTATATATATATATATATAATACACTCTAAGAAACAAACACAATAATTTATAAAAATTGCCAAAATTATTTCAATTTAGACAGTTCTTGCTAACCATGCGTGAGGTATAAAACCTATGTATTGCAACTTCTATCGACTGGTCATACTCAAGATGCAAATACAAGGTGATTATTCTAGAAAGTAGAAAGAGTTTTTTTTTTTTTTTTGCTATATATAAAGTAGAAAAGAGTTCAAAGGTTTATAAACAACCTCAAAAGACTTAGTATTAAAGAAAGAGAAAAAAACATAATATTCTTTCTGATTAAAAAATAATATATTTTAGAACTTTGTTTTAAAGTAAATTTAAAATCTTATGTATTAGCCGATCACTTGGTCAAGCAGACACGGCTCCGCCTACACCAACCTCGTAGGCCTTCGCTTTACAACAAAAAGTTAGAACTTTTTCAAAATATGGCTTAGAGCTTCTACTATTCATAAAAATAAAAAATACAGTCGAACGTACCAACTTAATTATCATTGTGGAAACTGAATTACTTTCCGTGTTCTTGATATCGAAGAATGGTTGATCTGTCTTGTATGTTTTCGACCTTTATTTTCTTTTTGTTTGACTTATAATTAGAAGAGACAAAATAACAGCTAGTTAAATGTTTCTGGTGTGGTATTGCTTAGGGAGTAAGGGGTCACATGCCGACGGTGGTGCTTATTTTCAATTGAATTGTTTAATTATTTTTAACCTAGTACTTGGCTTGATATTGTTAGTCTCACCCTCACCCAATATACCTACCATATATAGGGTATCGCAGAAATAATTATAAATAAATGTACTCAAAGATTCGATGGTATGTAAGTTTTCACATTTCGAAAATGTTGTTATGCCGAATACAACCACTCACATATATTAACAAACTCCGATATATATAGTAATTGAAACACCAATTCCGTTTCTCCTATCGTTTATTTGTACATATATGTATGAATGCACTTAAATTTGGTTACATGTTTTACGAGAACTACAAGATCTTTTTTTTGTCAACGAGAACTATAATGTGATCGAAATTCATTGTTATAACTGATACAATTAATTCGATTTCTTAAGATGGTTAAACTAGGAAAAAACAGTCAAATAGGCATTGTATGCAATCTAAAAACCGACTAAAAAAAAACTGTCGTTGTAAAGATTTACGAGGTTTAAACGGTATGGATGGCTGATTAGTTAAGTGATATAGGCGGCCGACTGTTTTATTTTAATTTTATTGAGAAAAAGTAAGACTATTGTTTAATATATATAATCTCTTTCTAAATATTATATATATATATATATATAATTTATTGATATAATAGATTTCATGCTCAAGATTATGGGTATTATAAAAGATGTTTGTTTCATTGTGCATGAGACTTTGATTAAAAGAATTATTGTCAGAAACTAAAATCACACTGACTGAAGTTAAAGATCTAAAAAATCAAATTTAAATATAGTAACAATGATAAAAGAAGGGAATGATTTTTTTTTTTTGAGAAATGTAGGTATATACAATATACAGCATAGCTTAAATAATATAATTTTTATATTATATTCATATACAAGTATAGATTTATTTGTTTAACAGCGTAACTATAGTACATCATTTCTGTGTTTAACGCCTAAGTTTAATTATTATTAACGACTATATTTACACATTCTGAAAAATAACATCTAACCCTGATTTTTTGAATTCATTCTTGTTATCGTTTTTACATTCTAATGCACCTACTACATAACAAAAATCTGTATATACTTCATTATTTGCATATAATAACTAGTCATCATATAATATTTTAAATGTAGTTCAGTTTCATATGCATGATGATCATTATATCGGCTAGGCTGAAATTATTATAGAAACCGATGGAATTCTCTTTCCGGAGGAAGCTAGAAATTTCAATGCTTTACCGGAAATCAGTGGCAAATCCAATATTGTTACAAATATTATATCTGACTTAGAAGTTTTGATTAGTGATACCTCGTCGATCCAGGCTGACAATTTGTTAATCTATTTATACGTATATGTAACCATTAGTTACTACTGGTTGATGACTAATTCAAGGGTATCATTAAGAAAATGTATCGTTATTTATTCCAGTGAAGAGTATAACATACGATGTTTTTCGATATGAACACATATAAGTGAAAACATATTTGGTAGGTTTTTATTAAGTACACTTTGTCATTTGCCAATGCATCTTATTGTCTGGTTTTCTATCGAATCAGTTGACTTTTTCCATTGACTTAAGTTAGAAGCCTTTCTTTCAACAATTAATATATAAATATTTCGGGCCTAGTGTTAATGTATATGGACCAACACTGGTCTGACTATTGAACTAATATAGTTTAAAATTGAAGATAATCGGTATTTCGCTCCTATTGACACTATAAATAGAGAGAAAAACCAAGCAGAAATGGAACCAAATCAAAGTTGTTAATTTTATAGTTATTGGAA
>NW_006256909.1:7570936-7737518 GCF_000478725.1 Eutrema salsugineum | reverse complement strand
GGCATTGGAGGAGGAGTGGTGGTGGTACCACTTATCAAACCAATATCACCGGTGATAAAACTTCTCCTTAGGAAGTATGGAGCCGATAGATATCTCATTTGTCAATTCCATTTAATAAGGATTTTTGGTTTCAAAATTTGATATTTTGTTTTTTCGTTTTTAATTAAAATTTTCATCGATAAAATTATGTATGATGGATTCATTATCTCGGATAATAAAAATTTACAATACTTTACGTTTCAACTATGCCAACTACTACCACAAAAAAAAAAAAAAAAATCTAGCAAATCTAATGACCACCGAAAATAAATCAAGTAGCTATGCATTTTCATAATGATTGCGGGTCTTGTAATTACCACGTAGCCGCATAAATTAGTCGTTTTGATGTTAATTAGCAGTAAATACTTCCACTTTGCTCATTAGAAAATGTCAATCGGGAACAAAATAATGTTGTTGCAAAAACTTTTACGAATCACTGTAGTATTGACGGTAAGAAAAGAAATAAAGAAATTGAAATTATCAACAAAAAACAAAAGAAATTATTAAAAAAAAAAATAAAGAACAAAAGAACAATTATGTATATGAGTATATCTAGAAGAAGTAAAACCTCGATACATCTAAAACCCCGCCAAATTTAAACGGCTAATAAATTTACTAATACTGTAATACCAGTTAACCATTGGGTTTAAATGGGCTATGGAGAGAGCCCACATTGGACCCAATACACAACCAAAACTGAGACGTTCTTCTCGCCGGACCTCTCTTAGACCCCACCGGATCTGCGAGCCACCGCGATCAACTACTAGCCATGGCGGACGTTGTTCAGTACCGCCTCGAGCGGATGCCTCGAGCGGATGGTTGAAGAGCTCGATGATCTTGAACGCCGAAGAAGAAGAAGAAGAAATCTATCTCCGATTTCGCGCGTGGCGAAGATTGTTGAGATTGTGGTTTAGGTATCTCGAGTTATGTAGACAGAAGAGTGATGGGAGATTGAAAAAGGTAAAGCTTGGGAATTCAAATCTATTTGTACTGTGATTTGAAAGAAAAAAGTCTCTTTTTTTTTGTTTGGTGTGTTTTTGATTTGGGAATTTGATCTATTTATTGGTTTGTGAATGAAATTGAGTAGATAACATCATTTTGATTCGAAAAGCTATCATCTTTCTTGTTGGGTATTTTTAGATGTTAAATTTGCTGCAAAAAATGTTTTAAGTTTTGGCTCAAGTGATAAGGTTTCAGTTTCAGGAGTGTGGATATATGCTACGGTTTGGTTCCAAGGACCCTGAATACTGGGATTGGCTTGCCAGGCATCAATATAGTGATTCGATCAGCAGAGAGATGAGTGTATGGTTTTCGTATGAAGAGGGCTTACAAATTGTTTCCTCAAATTGTATGTTTGAGACGTATATAAAGTTCTTGATAGAGGATATTGCACTGTCAAATAGTGACGCTGATGATGAAATTTCCTCATTGTCTAATCCGGTGCGGTCAGGGAATGTATTTCACATCTCATAAATACATTTCCCGCCCCCCCCCCCTGCATAGCAGGTTCTTGGCTCTTTATTCTCACCATTGTTACCCCAAATCTTGCAGATTCTTGGCTCTTTCTGGTTTATTCTATACAAAGATTGCATTTAAATAGAGACCAAACTTGCATCATTGTCTCACTAATGCCCAAAACTTGCATCATTGCTGTTTCAATTTACTGCCACAACCTGGCTTTATGGCCGGATTGGTACTCATTGGAGAACAAGGTAAAGTTTTGTTTCACATGAACCAAATAAAGTCTTGATCTGAAGCTGCTCTAGAGACAATTGATCTGTGGTGTATATTGCAGATGGGAACATCAGACAGCCAATGGTGTATATTGGCGTGCAAGAAAGACTCTGAAGGAAGCGGCAGGTTTCATTGTTCGATCTGATTTGTTATAAGTTGATGATGGCAACACAATGTTATAGGCCCCCACAATTTTGTTCTTTAAAAGTTAAAACAGACTATTAGATTTTATATTAGTCTTATGTTAGTATATGATATTTAAGAAAATGAATTTTGGTTTTATTGGTTCCATCAATTGAGAATACATAAACGCGTGAATAAACGTTGAACTGATGTTGGAATTGGCCTTTTTTATTTATTTAAAACCATTGAATATAAAATGTGTTCAGTAGTGAAACATGTTCAAGCAAATAGACTAGTTCTTAAGGAGGCAACAACAAATTAACCATAATTTTGGCGAGTTATGATTTTACTTATTCTAATGGGTGGACCAAAATCGTCACAAGAGAATACATCAACTACGAATTAGTCATTGGTCAAACGTTTCCTCTTGGTCAAACATTTTTTTAAACCTCTTTGTTTTTTTAGCTTGTAAATCTCATAAACTATATATACATTAGATCTCTCCTCCTTAGCAACAAACAGAACAAGAAAACAACACCTGAGGAAAACACAATAATAACTAACAAATCCAGAATACAAACATCCTCAGCAAGTCAGCAACTAAGCCGGTTTAAACCGAGTAAAGAAGAAGAAGATAACTGTTGTCTCCATATATATGGCATCATTGCAGGCTTCAAGGTTTGTGCTTTCTACTTCTTGCACAAGAGCAAGATCCGCAATATCAATCCCTAAATTGCCCAAATTTAACGTCTCGGTACCGAAAATACCAATCAAGAACCACAATCTCAGAGTTGAAGAACCAACTTTTGGGTTGGATGGATTCACCGAAAGTTTCGATCTCTCTCTGTTAGAGAGACAAAGACAGAAGAAGATAAGGTACGATGATCGGGTTATGCAGAGGTCGCGGCTCATTGCGGTTCTTGAAGAAGTAACAGACAGAGTAGAGGTGCATAAGAACATCGGAGAGCAACGCAACAACTGGAACTCTCTCTTGCTCAACTCCGTCAACATGATCACTCTCACCGCCGCTTTGATGGCCGGAATATCCTCCGTGAACGCCGTTGGAGGAGATTCTGCCTCGGCGGTGAAGATAGCTTCTACGATGTTGCTGGCGTCCGCAACGGGTGTGGTTGCCTTGATGAACAAGATTCAGCCGTCGCAGCTTGTGGAGGAACAGAGGAACGCGACGAGGCTGTTCAAGCAGCTGAGAAACAGAATCGAGAGGGTTCTGAGAGAGAAAACCGAAGAAGGAATCAGCGAAGAATACGTGAAGGAAGCGATAGAGAGAGTACTCTGTTTAGACAGAGCTTACCCACTTCCTCTCATCGGCACAATGCTGGAGAAGTTCCCACAAGAATTCAAGCCAGCGACTTGGTGGCCCGAAACTAAAACCGAAACTCGTTCGAAAACCGTGTTTAACGGGTGGAACAAGGAGCTAGAGATGGAGATGAAAGAGGTAGTTGAGGTTATAAAGAATAGAGATGCAGAGGAATACGAGAGATTAGGTAACGTGGCGTTGAAGTTAAACCTGGCTTTAGCTATCTCTGGACCGGTGTTAACCGGAATTGCTGCGGTAAGTTCCGGTTTTATAGGCCACGGTTCGGGTTTAGCTGGAGTAGTGGCGACGACTTGCGCTTCCTTGGCTGCCGTAGTGAACACGTTAGAGCACGGTGGTCAAGTTGGGATGGTGTTTGAGATGTATAGAAACTCCGCCGGATTCTTCTCTCTTTTAGAAGAAACGATCGAAACAGAGAGAAGAGAGAACGGACAAGTTTTTGAGACCAAAGTAGCGTTGAAACTCGGAAGAAGCTTGTCTGAATTGAGAGATCTAGCTAGAAGATCGAGCTTGTGTCGGTTACAAGGATTAGCCATTGATGATTACGCAAGCAAGCTCTTCTAATTAGTGTAAAATTTATTCATTAAATAGTTTTGAGTATAGATAAAGATGACAGTCCTCCATTCTTTGACTACTTGTACAAACCTATTAACTGTTTTTTAATTTTTTTTTTTTTGCAAATGAAAACCTATTTATTGTTACTGGATATAACTTTATCAGCACTCTCTTTTCTAGTTCTAGTTAGCAATCTGTTTCAATAATAAATGAATTTTTACTTTTTTACAAATTAAAAAAAAATAATCTTACAAAACGTACATTACTTTTTTTTAAGTCTCAATAATAAATGATTTTTTTTCAAAATTTTCTTGGTTATCTTGTAATCCAGTGCAGATCATCATTAACCTAAAAAGGACAAGAATCTCACACCTATCAATTCTCTTTAGACACTACTTGGTACGTTCCATGTTCAGTCATGTAACAAATCTATAATTCATTAGGTTCAGATATCATCTATTTATGTAAAATTAAATGAATTAAAAAAATAATGTGAAATGGTGTATAAATTTTTCTTCTAAAATTATAATTTTACTTTATGCATATATATCTTATGTACATGAATGCAAGATTTAGTTTTTATCCAATAATCAAATCATGATTTTTTTGTGTTTATGAAAATTTGTCTATTCCAATAACTAAAGATGGATATACAAAATCTCAAAATATGACCAGAAATGTATATCTCCTACGGACATGCATCCAATCTATGTTTTCCATATATACCATTTGATACAGAAAGAAATGAATATTGTCAGATACATGTCTCTTTTTTTTTAGATTTGGAGTAGGGTTAGCGCTAGGTTATTTAAAGGGATGGGGTTCTCTTGTGTCAATAATCTGTCGAGTATAGTGGTGAGAGCTAGTGAGAGATGGTTTCCTCTTGTTTAACTTTCTTTGACCAACTTTTCTCAAGGAAACGCACTACTAAGGATGCGTCGCCCGCAAGTCTCCGTAGGATGGATTCTCTTTCTCCGGCCTCCGATGGACCAAATTGGTCCAAGCTCCCTTTCGATCTCTTGCTCTTGGTTTTTGAACGTCTTGGTTTTGCAGATTTTCAACGAGCTAAATGTGTTTGTTCATCTTGGAATTCTGCATCCAGACAATCAGCGCTACACAATCAGATCCCATGGATGATTCTCTTTCCGGAAAAAGGTAAAGATTATTGTCTCTTGTTTAATTCCAAAGACAAGACGTATCGAATTCAAGATCTTGGTGTCAACTTTGCAAATGGCCATTGTTTGGCGACTTGTGGAAGTTGGTTCTTTATGCGGGATCCTCGATGTAATCTTTATATTATGAATATATTCACCCGCGAGAGGATCGATCTGCCCTCTGTGGAGTCACAACTTAGCGTGGTTAAGATCGAACGAAACATGGATGATACATTCCTGTTCACTGACCAATTCGGTTTCGTATATCATGAAACAGACATCAAGATTAACTCGTCTTCCTTCTGGATAGACGAGAACACCAAAGATTATGTTGTTACATGGTTAATCTCAACCCGAGTTATTGTTATGGCAAAAAATGGAGATAATTTTTGGAAACAAGCTACTACGTTTGACACTGTGTATGACATGGTATACAAAGATCATAAGCTTTACTTGTATAATTTCTCTCGTGATGTCAAAGTCTTGGATCTTTCTGGAGATATTCCGCATCAAATCTTTGAGACTCAAGTTAACTATGATATATTTATCAGCAAGGGAATGCCACTTCGTGTTTACCCAGAGCTTGGTGATGTGTGGAATATCATGAAAGACCATCTTGTAGTCACCCTGACTGGAGAAATCCTGAGAGTTAAAAGCAAAGTAAGCACTGATTCTTACTTTTGGTCCTTCCGCGTCTACAAGCTGGATTCATCAAATAGCAAGTGGAAGAAATTAAACCTTTATCAAAAAAAGAAGAAGAAAAACAAAAAGTGGGAGAAACTTAATTCTTTAGGAGACGAGGCAATACTTCTGGATCAAGGCATTACCGTGCTAGCCAATTCCATCGAAGGAGTCAATCGAAACTCAATATATTTTAGTGGTTTTCATCATGAATATCGTGTTTGGAGTGAAAAAGATATCTTCAACTTCAGTTTCGACACACACAAGATTGAAAGACCACATCCAAGTATTCTTTCGTCCATTCACTCATCATCTGTTGCTCGATGGTTTGTGCCAAATTTCAAATTGAGATGATATATTTTCAATGCTTTTTTTTGGTTATCCCTTAAACACAACTCTGTTGGACTTGGGTCTTTTTTCTTTTGCAAGTGTGAAAGGGAAATGTATATCATATATAATAGAATAATATCAAATTTAGATCACATCTTTTAACTTAGCTTGTTTGTTGCATATCGCATGGCATATCGCCTGCACTACAAATATTCTGTTTCTCCACCCATATTTATTCCAGTGAAGAGTATAACATACGATGTTCTTCGATAGTTCGATATGAACAAATATAACTGAAAATATATTTGGTATTTTTATTTACACATTCTGATAGGAAAAAGATGAAATCTATTTCCAATTTTGCAGTCGTAAACCTAGATTCAATAAACAAAGAAAACATATTTCTGATTTCGCCGGATCTTAATAAAAATATACCAAATACATTTAGTAGAACACCTCCGTTAGGAAGTTTTCGCTTTAAGTATTTAAAAAAAAAAAATTAATAATAAAATAGTGAGTGAGTATAACAAATAGTTGAGATACTCACTCAAAAGTATCTCAAAATTTCTCATTTAAAATACTTTTTATCCCAACCTTTTGAAATACTCACTCATTATTTTATTAGTATAATTTTTTCTCTTTCTAGATACTCAAAGTGAGAATCTCCTAATGGAAATACTCTTAAATCTTAATAATGATCACTTTCACAATGAATGATATCAATTCATTTAGTAGATCTTAATAAAACATATTGTTAATTTCGTTTATCTTTTTTTTTATGTTTTGCTTATATTTTGCTTATATTTTGCTTTTGTTCTTTTTTGTTTTGTTTTGATTAATTTTGCTAAAGCATTTTTTAATACAAAATATTCAATAGGTAAAATGTTACTAAAATGAATCAAAGTAAACTTATTATGGAACTTAATTTGATGTTTGCAAAAAATAATTAATAACTGTCCAATATATAGACTATAGATTACATCATTGTAATGTTATATTAAAACATGAGAAAGAGCACAAATTCTAGTATCGTTTTAGATCTCTGTTGTTTTTGGACCGGTCATGTTAAAGCTGGTACACCAGGCCAACGTTCAGCGATGTGTTTGATACCAAAAGTACCGACCTTTGGATCCCGTCTAAAAAATGGCCGGCAGGTATATTCCCTCACCCTAGTTACAACTCAAGTGCATCGAGCACATACAAACCCAATGGTAAGTTACTCTGATTGTAGGACATTGGGCCAGCCATTCATGCGAGCCTTTCACACTGTTTTTGATTATCAGAGTCCACCGACTGTGAAAGTCGGGTTCGCTAGTCGATCTAAGTTACTCAATAATTATCTGACTGGTGTAATAATATCTACTAAATTTGTATCTCTCTATAATTTTTTTTGTTCATGAAATCAAGAGATGATTGAATTATATAAACTGTAAGAGAGTAAAAGACATTTTAATATTAAAAAAAAGACCCGACCAGGGCAAGTAAATGCCTTTTTTTGTTCTTACATGCTTATTGCTATTATGCTATGTGACAACTACGATCAAAGTTTATACCAACTAAAAAATTAAATTGAACTTTCGGTAAACCTGAACATTACTTTGTATCGTAATTTACTATTTCCAATACTCTCCTGATCTCCATCACACAAGTAAGAAGTAAGAATGTCCTTTGTGTCCATCACACAAAATCAAATCAACCCATGATAGGTTAGATAAAACTTACTCAGAATACCCATTAACCCGATAAAATGTAAGTTTATATTTAATTGAAACAAACCCTTGACATTTATGAACACGGTTTGGCCCCTCATTTAATGCTTAGTGGCTCTAATTGTCTTATATATGTAAAATTTATATATTTTCTGAATGATTTTGTATTTTGTCAACAATTTTGTATTCCTAAAATGGGATTTACCATAGTTTTCCACACCTTGCATACTGTATATCGTTTACAGTTTAATTTGCAGTGTTGAGGGTATGACAAAAATAGTTTCATCAAAATATCGGTTTACTTTTTAGTGGGTTCATGTGTATCATAATCATAAATTTGATTTTTCTTATCATGGGTTTGACTTGCGTGTACTGTTTTATTATATAATGTTTAATTTAAAGAAGGATTGACAAAAGAAAAAAGATAAGGAAAGCATGTGCAAATTAATTAGTACCAAGAAGAAGAGTTTAACTAGTTACCAGTTC
The DNA here is from genome assembly GCF_000478725.1 of Eutrema salsugineum. NCBI lineage: Eukaryota > Viridiplantae > Streptophyta > Magnoliopsida > Brassicales > Brassicaceae > Eutrema > Eutrema salsugineum. The sequence continues at coordinate 7,729,371 of NW_006256909.1, read as the reverse complement.
GTACTTGATGGAATTCTCCTCTGGCAATTTTGGTCCAACCATTAGACTCAGTAAAATCTCAGATCTCAAATATATGGTTCACTTGTTATTGCCTCTATAGAAGTGAAACGAGTCTATTTTCCTGAGTTAAAATGTTTCACAATTGAAATATCTGATATTCAGTAGTCTCTTGTATTCACGAGATTGGGCTTCAATTGATTGAACCACTAAAAACTAAAATTCATATTTAACGATCGAATAACGTAATCCAACATCGACTAAAATAAAATCAACTAGTCTTCTTTCACATAACAAAATTGCGGGGCCCAAACATCGATGGACCATGTAAAATCGATATGAAGCTCTTTTTCTTCTCTTTCACAATTAGATTTTTATTCAAAACCTTGTTTTGGCTGAATGTATCCAAATTCAAAAGTTTTACAAGCTCAAAATCAAAATACATACCTGAAAATTGAACTAGTGTTACCAAATGGATTTGACTTTGTCTAAGGCCACAAGAGCATACGAGCCTTAATGCTTAGAGACATGCGAATCCTTGAAGCATGAGAAAAGGAAATATAGCGTTTCATTTTCATCCGCTTAATTCTCAAAGAACATTTATAAAGAGAAACTTTTCTCTTACTACCTAGATACTCGACCTATCAAGAACGTAAAGGCCTAAAGCTCAACCTAAGAATAAGGAAATCCAAAGCTAACAAATTATTTTCATACATGGAAAATGGAGTTCATAAAAGATATATATATATATATATATAGAATAATTTTATATTCTATAAGCTATACAATTATGAAGCATAAATCTTATTTTTGTAAACTTAATATCTATTTAACAAAAGCATTCTTATATATATATATATATATATATATAGAAATATTTCATATATCATCAATTGACAATCTGTAATGTAGCATGTCTATTTTTGTAAAAAACATAGCACCACATGTCAAATATCTTACGTAATCTATTCATGTATTACAAGTTTACAACAGTATATAGCCAAAAAGTGAAACTTCTTTCTATCTGAATCCTGGTCACCATGCTTTTAGGGAACTAGCTAATTCTTCGGTGAACCGGTCAATTAATTGATTGATTGCTGAGTAAGTTATCTATTGATCAGCGATTAATTGACTGAGTAGAGTAGTAGACGATAGTTCGTGGCCTCTAGAACATTTTCTATTGATATGTGTATTTTGCATTCATTTTTGTTCCTTTACCTTCAGGACTAATTAATGTATGCTTAATCCTCATATATATATATATATATATATGTATAGACCTCAAAATATGTGAGTTAAGTTCCCAACAAAATCGTTGATCTTACATGAAGAACAGAGAAAAAAACATGTTCTGGAAGACCCTTCTAGTTCACGACAAAATCAAAATCAGAAATACGAATAATTACACATCCAAAACTCAAAACAAAGTAAAGAAAAAAAAATCGACCATCAAAATAAAAACTCTTATTGCCTATTGTCACCGTTGCTCGTAGCCACATTAGTATTATTGTTGCTATTATTCTGATGACTAGAACCGTTGATAATGGACGTAATTGCAGCCGCTAGAGCCGCCGCAAAGTTTGGATCAGACGCAATCGCTGCACTAGCGGCACTAACGCTCTCGGCCATCGAAGAAGTGGTCGCAATCTGCAGCGGCTGAGCCGGTAACTGTAAACCGGAAAACTTGGATTGTTGTTGGTTATAATACAAAGCTTGACCGACCACTTGAGGCAAAACCGCAGGGTTGAAACCGGGCCGTTGAGCGAACTGCATCAACGGGTTATTAGTGCCTATGTTCGAAGTGTTACCGTTGGATGAATTGGTGAGGTCCAGTGTGATGGTTGGGAATGGCGCGGAGGCTGAGATTGTGGCCATGCTTGAGGAACAAGGCAAGATGGCTCGAGCTAGGAGGTTCGTTGGGTTCATTAGACCGTCTTGGCTCGACATTGAGCCTGAGAGGAGCATGCTTGCTGCTGCGGTGGTTGTTGAGGCCATGGCCATTGCGGCTGGTGGGAGTGGATGGTTGTGGTTACCTTCATAGGTGGTTATGAGAATAGATCTATCTTCTGCGCAACGTTGCACCTGTTTAAACATCATTAGTTAAAGACATATATATTAGATGCTACGTTATGTTTATTGACAAGTTGAAATGTAAGAGCAAACGTACTTGCTTGCGAACTGGACATCCACCGGCCATCGTGCAGCGATAATAAGCTCGCGGACAAGGGTTCCCTTTAGCCATTTTTTGTCCATACTTTCTCCATTGACATCCATCGGTTATCTATGTAGCAATATTAGTTGATTATTATTAAGCTTTTGTTTAGATAACTATATACCTAGCTACTGTATTAGAGGGAGTTAGGGTTACCATAGTAGCTTCAGATCGGGCGCGAACTGAGACACGGGCTTTTCGCATGGTGGCTTCGGCAGCAGACTGATCGATAACGTTTCCGTTTCCGTTGCTGTTGTTGTTGTTTCCAGAGGGTGGATTGTGTTTGGGGACTTTGTTAGGGTTTCCCCAGGCGTTAGACTCGGATTCCGGGCTTTCTTCTCTCCCAAGCAACCTCTTTCCGCTCTCTCGGGGATTGGAACTCTCTAGAAGTGAAGGAGGAGATCCTGATAGCACCATTGTCCTCTCTTCAGATGACACTTCGGCATCATGCTCTGCTGCGCCAGAAGACGGCCCGAGGTCCATGAATTGCCTTGGTATCATGGCTTGCACTTCCGGCAGTTTCCTTCCTACTGCGTTGCCCTCCGTAGCCTAAGATAATTATATCTTAAAACTTTATGCTTGATGTATATGTGCAGATAAAGTTTATTTTTTCATTCGTTATAGAGATTAATTAGCTGACGAATGATACTTTCATGCACATAGATAATAAAATACATAGAAATATAGCAATTGTAGAAAATCTTTTAGATTAATTATTCTCGAATTTACAGCTGTCATAATGACCAAATGTAACGACTTGGTGAGGATAAAATTTTAATTCAACGACTAAGAAAAACCATTGATCAACTATACCAACATTTGGGTTGTCTACATAGTTTACCTTGTTGGTTGTTATTGCACGATTTAACCGATAAATAAACAGATTGACCAAATATATTTTATAGAAAACGAATTGAGATCAATCATGTAAAACTGTAGTAGCCTAAAAGGGAAATGTAAAATTACCAATAGATGATCTTGGGAGGAGATACGTTGTTCTTGTTGCCTCATGACGGCAACAAGTTGCATTTGTAAGGAATTGAAGTTGTTGGTCGCTTGGCTCAGCATTTCCCTTAGCCTTTGGTTCTCTATTTTCATCTTCTTCAGCTCCTCTTGTAGTTGTGCATTCTTCATTTCATTCATTACAACAAAAAGTAACATACACATATTAAAACTAACAATATTTTCCAAAATTTTCAGAAATATTTCATTCTAAAAATGTATTTTTTTAGGACAAAAGAAAAAAAATTCTTTTTATATGTTTTACTACTTACAAATATTTATTGTCCTCTAACCAGACACCATACAAAATCAAATTAGAAATCACTAATTCGGTGGAGTTAGATGCTGAAGAAGATATGTAATAATATAATGGGATTATTCTTGTTCGTGGATTAATTAGTTATATTTAAATTAAAAAGGAAAAAAAATGATCAGATTTGATTTTTTGGTCAAAAAAATGATCAGATTATTATTTATAAGTACTACCTCAATCTTTGCACGTTTATCTTCCATATCCATTGACAGTCCATCATCCACCGTTGATTCATCGCTTCCCGTATTTGCCGTCAGAAGATTCAGCCCGATCTGCTTATGTAAATGATAAAACAACTCTATGAAAAACGAAAAGTAATTATTACAAACTAGTGTTGTGAGCATTCACATCTCACCAACCCAAGAAGCAAGATTTCAGCCAAAAATTAAGGAAATGAAATAAATCTTTTAATATAGAAAAATCGATTATACTTACATTTACATCTCTAGAACGATCGTTATCTTCAGCTCGTGAATTCTCCATTTTGACGTGAACCTTATTGGGTTCTTCGTCGTCGTCGTTGATGTTCTCACGTGAAACCCTATCTCTCTTCTCCGAGAAGAAGTCAACCTCACCAACCACCACACGACGTTCATCCAACGGTGTGATCTGATCGTGACGGGCTTCGTCACGTGAACCACCTAGACTCACCGGAAACCGGAACATCTAAGTTTATGTGATTAGTTTTATACTATGATCTACGTTTTTCTTGATCGATCACTCCAAAACCCTAGAAAAAAGGATAGGTAACTTGCTGGATAAGATAAAAGGTATACTTGTGGATAATTAATCTTGTTTGATGGACCCGTACAGTATCGTAGTACCTTTTAGTGCTTCTCCATATATAGGAAGATCAAGAAGATAAAAGATCAAAGAAAGAGATTTTAGAGAGAGAGTTTGATTTAGTATGTGGCTATGATCGATGAGAGAGGTTCTTGCCGGTCCAGATGCTTCGCCTACAAAAAGGCTTTTGACGTCGACTCAGATATCTCTCCAAATTTATCTTTTAATTCATCAATTTTAATTATATATAGATTATATGAATGTGTGTGTGTTTATTGAGTTATTTTTTAGTTAAAATGTTATTAGATTCCTTTCGGAAGTTTCGTGGTGAATTTTGGTTTTGCTAAAAAGCGTCAGAGTCTGCGTCATCTGTCTGCCACCTGAGACTTCTAAGAGAGACGTGGGTCCTATACTTTAACCAGACATTAATAGAGAAATGTCCAACTAAGAACATCTCAAATGATTTTTTTTTTTCCTTTATATTTGAAGTTTCTTCATTTTTGAAAGAAAAAATGAAAAAACTATTAGATCAATTTTTCTTCATTTTTTCCTTCAAAAAGAATATTTTAAATATATTATATTCTTATATTATTATTAATTGCTACTAAGTCCTTAATATTTTATTTTATAAACTTTTATCTACTTATTTTATTTATAGTAATTTTTTAACAAAAATTTAATAATTTTAATGGATATGAAGTAATTTTGCAGATTATTAAGTTGTTAGTTTATGATATGCTGAGTTTTATTATTTTTAATTTAGTATTAATTATGTATTTTTAATTTTATTGTTGACTATGTTATTGTATTTCTTAATTAATATATGTTATTATACTTTTTATTATGTTAATTTCATTTTTAGTTTATAATATGATTGGATAAATTCATAGATTTAAAATTAATTGGGTAAAAAATATATATATAATTTATTTAGGTATAAATCAAAACATATAAAAGTTTAAGCTATATTTTATAAGAAAAAAGTTCACCTTAAAAAAATGAAGAAATGAATAGTATTCTTTTAAATATTAAAAACACTGTTCATTTTTATTTATTTTGAATGTGAATTTGAAGCACCATTGAAGAAGATTCCTTCATTTTTATCTTCAAAATGATGGAAAACATAAAATTTGAAAAACCATTGGAAATGCTGTAAGATTGGAGATGCTCTAAGAGATATTACAGTTTACACGTTTACTTGCAGTTTTTTTTTTCGAATCTAAGAAATGATAAATGACGTGTTGTTTCAATTATAAACTAAAACATTGCGTCTTGTTTTTGCTCTATGCCTCTATGTACTTCAACTTCATGCTGTTTGTTTTTATTTGATTTATATTGTTTTGGCTATACTCGTACGGAACTCTCCAACGAGTTCTAGCTTATATTTGATTTCACCATTATAAGGTTTTTGCAGAGTTTTTATTTTTGCACAATTTTTGAAAAAGTTTTGAAAAACATAGTTTCGAGTAAAGAATAAAGGGATCGAAGTCATCAAACCATTCTTTCATTTTATTTTTAATTGATAATCATTTCAAATGATTTTCTTGCTATTATTGGAATATAATTATTCAATACATGTGAATAGAAATATGGAGCCAAATGACAAAATTGACGGAACTGGCTCGGACTACAGATAAGTGCCTAACCGGCTTCCCAACTGGGTCCCACTTAGTAGTCCCAAAATTAACTTATGTTTACCGATAAATTTGTTGACCATCATACCGTGGGACCCGCTCACTTTCTTTGACTTTTTGTTCGTATCAAATTATTTCTATATTTATAGTGAATGAAGTCAAAATATATAATTGACCAGTTTATTAAAATTATAGCAATGTTATAGAGATAAAGGAAACAAAAACGCTACCTAGGCTAATGATTTCTTTTTTAATAGAACATTATTGCCGTATAAAAACAAAAATCTCTAATCTCTTTGATAGTCGACTAGTCGATTGGCAAGCTTCAAGTACTGGTACCACTGATTTATGGTTACAACACAAAAACCCCATTGTTTTGTACTGTTTAATTTTTAAAATATTATTTTCATTTGTTTTCACATCTACCTACCCAGCTAGTGGTTTGTAATTATATGTGTTAACTGTTAAATCACAAAATCACGATTTATAGAAACCTCGAAACCAAAAGAATTAAGTCGTCTAAACAAAAACATGGTGATTAATTAAAGCAGGCAATCAAAGATTAAGGGAACTGAGAAAATCATTCTGACCAATGTGTGAGTGTATATGTGAAAGAGAGAGAGAGAGAGATTAGTTCGGAGTTTTCTTTTTTTTTTCAAAATATAACATGATGTGTACGGTTTTCTGTAGTCAAAGGAAACATTACAAAGTTAATTACTAACACGGATTTTTAATAATGTTCATACGACCTCTAGTCTTATCTGCCCGACATCGGAGGTTCCAACTTCCAAGTCTTCTTTTGATGCTATACAATATTAGGAATTTTTTTGTAGTTAATTGATTGTCTCGCTATCTTAAAATAATGGCGTACGAACCTTTTTTTAGACGGAGAGCGTATGTAATAATTTTCTTTCTAACTTTTCAATATATAGATAATTTAGATGATAATTATTTGTTTGCATCTACATCTCTCTTTTTTTTTGTAGTGCATTGTATCGTGATATTATTTATCGATAAGTAAACCTTTTTATTTTTAGATAAATAATTTAAGGCTATTTTTCAAAATAAACTACAGACATATGTTGTGGTTATCGCAGGTTGAATTCGTATAAAGTTACAAACTAAAGAGAGAAAAAAAATTGATGGTTTTGTTACAAAAAAAAAACAAGTTCATGAGGCTAATAGTTTTTTGTCTACTTTTACCATTAAATGTGTGAATATAATTATTATAAGCCCTTATAATTTTTTTATAAACACTAAAAACTGATACAAGCAGAAAATGGAAAAGTGTAATATAGTATATCGCTCTACTAAACCCCTCCGTTATCTCCATGTGTGAACCTTAGTATGAGCCATGATTCTCTGCCTTCGGCCAATGCCATTTATCCTACTCGCTCTAGAAGAGTCTCATTGCAGTACATTATCAGATTTTGAATCATTAGAATAACAACCTAGCACATAATAATTTAATATGGATTCATTTAGTTTCTTTTATTTTGTCAAAATTTGTCGATTGTGTAAGAAAAAATCAGAATCCGGTATAACAAATTAAGGCAAATAATTAGTTAGATGGACTTTGTTTGGAGGGTTTCTAACAAGGGCGGTTGTGGTTGCAGTTTAGAGGGCCAGCGTCTGCGGTTAGAGAAGGAGCCATGTTTCCCGGAGCCACTAGGAATCGTTGAGAAGAACTATACGGCAGCACAATGCTGCCATAACCTGAAGGTACGAAGTAAGCTCCGTTCTTGAAAACGTCCTTTGAAGTTCTCCATCTCCAATTGTTCCACCCTCCTTTCACTTCTCTCTTTGTCACCTGTTTATTTAATTCATGTGCTCTTCGTTACTAATTTATATGGGTGTAACCGTATAAGTTTGCGTGAATTATATGTATATGTATAATCTTGGATTAGGAAGATAAAATGAAAATACCTCTTTGCTGTTAGATTTATCAGAAGCAATGAAATAGTTGCCTTCACTGAAAATGGTGGGATCTGCGCTACCACCAATTGCATACATGATCCATTTATCGTATCTATTGTTTGCCACATGAGCGTACCCTCGTCTTACCCTGCACCCACCACACTTTTTAATGTATTTATATATTTTTTATATCAGATATCCACACTTTTTATATTATTATATGTCTAATTCTGCATCATAACAAATTAATTAGAAGAAATTAAAAAATATTACCTTGGCATTCTCTCCACAAGTCCTGGTCCAAAGTGATTGAAGGCCACGGTAACTTTCATGTTCACATCTTTCACGAAATCATCTTTATGTCCAAGCAACATCACCTATACATAAAACAACCAATATCATACAAAATGTGATAGTAATTGCTCGAGACATTACTCATCTATATACATGATATCATAATGAATAGAATTTTGAAATGAAACTGACTTTCTTATGCTGAGTAAAATAGTTGTTGGAAATGGTGATTCCCGTAGAAGCATGGATCACATCGATCAGGCCGTCCGTACAACTCGCTAGGTAACAATGATCGATCCAAATATTCGACGAGCCTGAAACCGCAATCGCATCACCGTCCGATCCCTTACGGTGACCGACATGCGTCGTGCTACTCCTCACCATTCCGTACTTCCCCGGTTTACAATCGTGGATGCTGATCCCGTGCACAATTACATTCGTCACTCCTTGTATCGTAATGCATGGTCCGTATGCAATTTCCACTTTTGCCCCTCTTCCATCTATGGTCTTATAGCTATTGACCATGAGCTCATTTTCTAGGGTTATGACCATATCCTTAGCGAAAGTGATCCACAACGGCTTGTCTTGGATCACACCATATCGCAGAGAACCTGGTTGAGGGTTCGCTGCATTGTCGCTAGGGTTTGTGACAACATATATATTACCTTTCTTGCCACCCAAGGCAGATGAACCAAACCCAACTGCGCAATCTGCTAAGTTTTTTCGGTTGGCGGTCCAGTTAGATTTGAGCCGCCAACACGAGTCCACGGGATTCATAATGTTCTGAGGTTTCTCCGGTAGATAGTTGGCCACGGACGGGTTATACCCGTAATAACCGTTGGTAACGGCACGAACCAAGGACTGACATAAGAGTAGTGCTACGAAAAGAGACAAAACAGAGAAATGAGTCATGGTCTGGTACGGGGATAGGGTTTGAGAAGGGAGATAAAGAATGGAGAAAAGATGAGTAAGTACTTAAGGGAGTGTTAGATGAGAGATTGTGTCGGAAAGATTAGAAGGTGTGATAAACACGATCTTGTCCTAATAGTGGCCTAAAGATCAAAGTTGAACTGGTGAGATTTTGGTGTTGTTGCACAAGATCACATGCATGTACGTGCTTCCCCACGAACATGTCCCTAGCCGACTTGCTTGGATGGGAAAATCCAGTGTCTTAGTTATATTTTGTTTAATTAATTAGATTACATTCACTAGTATGGTGTTAATTTGGTGAGGTGGCTTGTATGAACCAATCGAATACTATTTTGGTCAATGGAATCAATATAGAAAATTATTAATTTGATTAAATTAAGATAGTTTTCATTTAAGTGCAGCTAGCTTCCTTTCAATTATATTATTTTTTCTAATGTTATACATCACACAATGATTCAATTTTTTTGATAATCTTAATATTAGTTTTAGATTTATAATATCTTTCATAATTGCTATAACATATCAATTTCTTTTGCATGACGAAGCAACTCCCATATCAATACAAGGAATGAAAATGTCTGCATATTTCGGTTTTGAACATACCCCATTCAGAGGGGAGCAGAGAATCGAAGACAGAATCAAGATGAAAATAGCCCACTATTACATTGGCTCAATGAAAGCGTGCTGTTTTAAGTTTTCAATTCGGATGATGGACTTTCAAAACGGCAAGTAGTCTAAATCCATTAACACAGAAAAGCGTGATGTTTACCCCTAGAACATGATATTTCGTTCAGTACAAACTCTCATAACCGAACCAGAGTCATCAGGAAATAAAAATGCAAGCATTACTACTAAGAAGCTGAAGAAAAGAAGTCGCTCTGCAATTTTGTGATGCCTTGGGAAGCAAGAAAAGTGGTGTTGCCCTTGAGAAAAGCAGAGTACCAATGAGCAGAGGCCTTTGGAGATCTCTTGAGATGAGGATCGCTAAAATTCACAGAGTACAATCCAAAACTAAACTCGTATCCTCTCAGTAACTCGTATAAATCCATAAATGACCATACGAAATAGCCTCTCGTGTTTGATCCATTCCTACACGTATAAATGACTTTTGTTTTTCTCTATTATACAATGACAAGAGAAGAGAAGGTGCAATAATAAACTTTACCTACCTAACGGATTTTAGCACCGCACCAATGTAAGCATGTAAGTACTCAATTCTTGGAGTGTCCTTCTTTTGCAGCTGCAAATCTTGTTTCATCGGTCTACCTATAGTTGGCAAGAATCGAGCAGATTAAGACTAAAACAAGAGAAATATCAGAAAAGTAAAAGAGAAAGAGATACCATTCTCAAGAATGTAGACAGGAGGATTGCCATAACTCTGCTTTATATACTCCAAGACACTTTCCATAGCCCATGGAGCAACAGCATACTTGTCCAAACAAAAAAATAAAAATAAAAATAAAAAACTGAGAAAAAGATGGATTGGGAACACTTAACTGTATAAGGAATATTTGGAGTTTTGCATCTGAGTTTTGAAATTCTTACCTCGAAAGCCGTAAAATTCCCAAGGACTGTCCCTCGAAGCAGTAACACGAAGAAGAGATGATTAGCAAAAACAAAAATATCGAGATAAACGAACAAAGAGTTTGTTTTCATATTCAAAAAGAGGAGTATTGATTCCGACAAGTCACAGATACGCCCATGTCTGAGAAGAAATCCGGGTTCCCTGAAAGAGAAGGTTTGAATTTGATGTTTGTGACGTACGCCGCAAGATAGTGAATGATTCCTATGAAGTCAGATGAGCCTTTAACTTGTTCTGACTCTCCCTCTGAGAAAACTGGTAGTCTTGAACCAACGGTTCTTTTCATTTCATCCGGATAGTCTCCAAATATAAGAGGCTCAAGCATCCTGAATATTAAAGTGCAGCTTAAAACCTAGACTATGTTGCCCAATTTGAAATATCTTTTGAAACCGTTTGTGCATGACTCACCAGCCGAGGAAGAAATCTTTGGCTCTAAGAATTGCATTGATATCATCTTTGGAGCTTGTAGAAGGAGTAAACCCTATTGTAAATAAGCTAAAGCCTACAGAACCTCTTTGCCTTTCCTGCACATTATATATAATATGTTGCTCCTCTGTCATTAGCTCACACATTCAAGAGAGTATTATATGTGTGATATACATATATGTATATACATGAGACCTTGTACTTTTGCTTATATAGTCTTGAAACAGAGGCGTGCGCAAGCAGCAAGTTATGGCCTACGATATATGGTTCAGTCGAAGAGTTCCCTGACGAGCAGTTTCTGCCCGGTGAGGAGCAACGACCAGGCGGTGTAGTCCCATCGTTATAACCTCCAATAGTGAATACATTAGCCTCGTTGATCGTGGTCCAAAATTTGACGCGAGAACCAAACTCTCTGAAGCAAACATCTGCATAAGCAGTAAAGTCTTCGCTGCAATGGCCAGATAACATCAACTTCTTGATTTTCACCACAAAATATTAAAAACCGTATATTGTTAGCCTACATGATTCTGCGGTTGATCCATCCTCCATAGTCATCCTCTATGTACTGAGGATGGTCGTAGTGGTACAGTGTAACATGTGGTTCGATTCCTGCGCTAAATTTAGTTAGTAGGAACTAAAAGCATATCAAGAATTGGTTAGTGGACATGAGAAAGGGTCTCTCTCACCATGGCTTACAAGTTCTTGGATGAAGTTATTGTAGAACTGAAGACCCTTTGGGTTAACAAGACCTCTTCCATCTAAACGAGATAAACTTCACTGCTTCAAGTTAAGAAAAAAAAAACTACATCACGAGGGTTTTAGAATACTTACCCGGTATAAGCCTAGACCAAGAGATGGAGAATCTGAACGCATCTAAGCCAGTTTCCACCATCAGCTGCACATCTTCCTGCACAAGAAAAAAAGGAAACATCTTAATTTGATGTTGATAACAAAGCCAGTAATCTAAGATTATGAAAGGTTAAGTCTTTAAGAGTTTAGTTGGTGCGACTGATAAGATCCATAGAAAGAGAAAGAACCTTGTACTTGTGATACCCATCACAAGCTATGTCTCCATTTTCCAAGTTACCTGCCAAGTCAAAACCTTCTTAGAATCCAAAACAGAGAACGACTTGAGTTTCCAAAAATTGGTGTTTTAAGAGTGAAGAAAACTCGTTAAACACTAATTTGACGAATACAAAAATTCCAAATTGAGGTTAAGAGTATATCATGGTTCAACTAAAATCCAAACATCAAAAGAAGAAAATAAAGAAATGAAAAAAAAAAGCTTACGAGGGTGAAGGAAAGTGTCCCAGATGCTAGGCTTTTTCCCATCTTCACTAACAGCTCCTTCCCACTTTCAGAAACCATTTCAAGTAATTATTTTTGAGATCAGTCGAAGAAAAACAAAATCGGAGGAAAACTGAGAATCGAAGTCGGAACCTGATAAGCAGAAGTTGCGGATCCGAAAGCGAAGCCCTCGGGGAAATCGTTCCGGCTGAAAAGATTGACATCGCAGCTGCATCTTCCAGACAAAGCGAGAACCAGAAAAATGGTGATCAGAGACAAACTTCGTTCCATTTCTCTATTTCTGTCTCTATACGCACCATGATTTTGGTGTCAAAGAACACTAGTCTCGCGAGAGAAGTTTACGAAGAATCAAACACTTGTTGTCTGTATCAATATTCAGCGTGGATTCAAAAGCAAAGCGACACTGACAAGTGTGTTGAAATGAATCCAAGAATAATCCAGTGTGAGAGGGAGTACGGTGAGTTGAAATGACCCGATAAAACAAAGAAGGATTAAGGAAAGCGTGTCGTTTATGCAATAATGGGCCTTTTAAAAGCGGCATGCAGTCTAAACTCAGTAGAATAGAAAAATGTGATGGTTTTCCGGTAGAACATGAGATTTTATTATTTCTCATAAACAGAATATTATTTCATCAAAAAAATAAAAAGATAGTAATTCATCAGAAAATATAAATAAATGCTAAACATTATAAGGAGGAAGAAGAGAAATTTGTATTCTATTGCTTGATACTTGAGAACCAAGAAGACGTTATTGCCCTTGAGAAATGTAGGATACCAATGAGCAGAGAGTTTGGGAGATCATCTCTTACGATGAAAATTGCGGAAATTTTACATAGTGCATTTCTAAACTAGACTTGTATTCATTCACTAACTCTACAAATCCATCAATGACAAAGAAGCCTCTCGTGTCTAATCCATTTCTATTCATACGGATATATAATGGATCTAATAAAAAGTGGGATCCTGTACGATTTGAAAGAGCGAAATAGTTATTATCTTAAAATAATTTGTTAACATTCCACATCAAAATATCATTGGATTTTGAATTGGAGGTTTATGAATGCTCACCGAGAACTTCTTACTTCCATTCGAAAAAAAAAAGTAAATAAGAAAAGAAAAACTCGAAAAAATGATATTTTCGTAATTTTATTCTCTTTATCATTCGATAGGGTCGAGATTCTACATCGAAAGTATTAAAGTTACTTCTACAGTTTATTCCATATAAATCTAGTTGTATGGATGTTATAAAACTTAGCAAGGAAAAATACATCGGCATAAATGTTCATCCACAATGTCATCACACTCGCAACTAATAGGCCTGTCACCTCCTTGTTTAACAAAACTGTCAATGCAAGTCTTGTTTCCATCGCTTCCGCAACCTCCACCGCCGAATATCTGTTTCCGTGGGCATTGGTTCATCGGGCTTACCCCCTCCACTTCTGACATCATAATTACGTCAGTTATATGAATTAGTATTACATTGTGAAAATAAAACGAAAATCAATATATCTTAACAATTAGGTACTTTAAAACCAGCGGCCTAAGAAACATACAATTTTTACTGCAACATTCATTTAATTTTTGTTGGCAAGAAATCTTTCTTGATTCGATTCATAAATTTGACATATGAAAAGAGAGTAAAATCCTTACCTTGGAGATGACTTAAAAGGAGGAACGTGAAAACATAAGAAACCAAAAACAAAGATGCAGATTTCATTATTATTTTTGAATAGAAGTTAACTTTTTTCTTTTGTATATTGATCTTGGCTTTGAAATGATGATATGTAAGAGCCTAAGAGGTCTATATGTATATATATATATATATATATAATACATATTCAACGAAAGTATTTGGTAAACTACTTAAGAAAACAATATGGAAAGTAAATATTCAAACAAAGACCAAATTCAATTCAATTGTATAACATTCCTACTTTAACGGGAACAATTAATGGGCATCTCTAGAAAATAAAAATATACCACTACATTAAGATTAGGGTTAAAAATGTATATCAACATGTAAAATTAATGTATTATATAGCTAAAAGAGTAAAATTATCTAACTGTAGTTGAAGATCAGGATCAAATTATGGTTCATTTTTTATGCGATTCTGCCAGAGCGAGAGGGAGAGATTTCTCCTTTGACAAAGAGTTTTGATTATTCCAAATAGATTATTAGAGAAGTTTTAAGCTTTTAGAAAAATCCTCCTCAACCAGATATCGAAACATAATTCCCCTATCTAAACAACATATATGATATAATAATATATGGTCCTTTTTAAGCTGATCTGCCGAGATCTCCTTACTCCGCCATGAATAATGATAAAGAAACGTTGTTGTACAAATGCTGTGGCTGGAAAGCTGTGCAGAGTCTTAAGGAAACGAGGTTTTAAGGTTTATTAAGTTTTGCAACTCTTTTTTTTTTATTACGTTTTCTCCGACGTCCAGAAAAAATTAATATACACACCGCATAGAACTAGTTTCTTCCATGTTAATTCTCTAGTAGCTATTATTGTACATTTTGTTTCTAGACCTATAACAAAGCTAGCAAGGATATACATCGGCATAACTGTTCGTCGCAAGTATCACACTCGCAACTAGAAGGCCTATTGGCATCACCTCCTTTCTTAACGAAGTCGTTTATGCAAGTGTTGTTTCCGTCCTGGCTGCATCCCCCGATAAATATATCCTTCCGGCCGCAAAGTTCCATTGGAGTCAGTCCACCTTCAACTTCTATTGTTTTATTATATCAACCACAGAAAATGTCACGTTTTAATTAAACAAAATATATATGGTTATTGATATGCAACAAAATTAAAATTAGTAGATGGTCTACACCTTTTTTTCCATGGAAACAACGTATTTAGCAATAGGCAAAAATAAGATTTCTCATAACAAAACAAAACAAAAAGTCTATGCGTTACCTTTGACATGGTTCAAAATGAAAGACATGAGAATACAAGAAAACAAAAAAAGAGTAGCTGATCTCATGATTCTTATTGTCTTAGTGTTGTATCTGTCACGTTTGTGCCAAGTAATTTTTTTGTTAGTATTGGTTGTGATGATACAGGTTGTATGTGTCTGTATATATATACACATATTTCAACGTATTATACATATGTTTTTGGTAAACATAAATCGACTTACATATTTGGAAGAAAAAGTATGCAATCATTTAAAATACAAATCTAAAAACAATTAATGGGTATCTTTAACTAGTTTTTGGAAGGTTATCTTAGTTTATCTTAGATTATTGGCCAAAAATATATAAGAATTAATACCGCTGGTGATGGATTATTATTTTCAAATGATATGAGATTTTTGCCTTATTTTCATCACACAATGAATAATGATATTCAGAATTTTAAATACACAAACTGGTCATCATGTTTAACATTAGATAAAAGGATCATCCCAAAAGTATAAGAGATTAATAATAAGAGATTAATAATAAATTATATATTACTTATCCATCCATAGAATGCAGCGGAGAGACTTTCCTTGCTCTAATAAATCGAAAGCCTTGTTGATTTCCTCAAAATTCAATTCATGTGTGATAAAACTGTCCAGATTAAGCTCCTAAAATTGTAAGAAAACATTTAAGTTGGAAGTAATACAAAAATCGTAAGCAAATAAATAGATTAATATATATAGATACATATATACCTTTTTTAAGTAACGATTAACGAGAATCGGAATATCCAGTTTCGGTTTCAGACCACCAAACAAGCTTCCACAAACATGTTTGCCTCTGAAAAGATCAAAACTATCCAAATTGGTTGGCTCTAGATGCTTATCTATCCCCAAAACTATCGTCTTTCCTGTACCCTGTTTTATTTTTTTGTTTAATTTTATTGTTAAAGACGTAGTAAATCAATTTTGCTTAAGCATTGAGATGATATTGAACTGGCTAAGAAACTGCATGAACCAGTCAAATATTAGCGTACCGTGCGGGTGCTAGTGAAAGCCTCGCTCAATACAGAAGTTAAACCAATGCATTCAAAACTGTAGTCAACTCCTCCTCCTGTTATTTCCTTAATCACCTTTTTTCATGATTACCCAACAAATAAAATATTTTTCTTCTTAAAACTTATATATAAAATGGTGTAAAATATAACATACCTCGCTAATTTTTTGTTCTCCACAAAAGGTAGGATTGACGAAATCCGTAAAGCCAAATTTCTTACCTATTCAATGTAGATAATTTATAAGTTTATAGATTTAAGCCAATTTTTCGTATTATAATAATTAATTTTAGATATGAAATCTTTTGTTTAAGTGGTGCCAAGAAAATAATGACATTTTAAATCAAAAGAAAAAACCTTTAATTGTTGAGAAAAAAACATTTCATTGAAATATAAAATGACTTTACCTAGCTCGAATTTTTTAGGATTGAGATCAACACCGATGATCTTTGCGGCCCCACGCAGCCTGGCTCCTTCTCCAACCTAATACCAAATCATCTCAATTATTATTAGCAAATAACTAATACATATAAAATAAATTAAATCGAGGGACAACAAATACTGTGGAAATAATTTTGCTAAAGCTACTTTTTTGTTTTTTCTTTATAGAAGAAAAAGTTTCTATACTTGAAAAAAGAAAAAAGTATACCGCAAGTCCAACAGCACCAAGGCCAAAAACGGCAATGGTGGAGCCTTCTTCCACATCGGCCACCTTCCAAGCTGCTCCAACTCCTGATCCACGTTATTCACGGGTGTCAATTTAGTCATCGGGCTGGTAATTAAAACTATACTCTTTAGACGTTAAAATATTATGACCAAAAAGTCCAAATTCCCACAGTTTATCAAAAAAAAAGAAAAGAACATAAGAAACCTGTGGAGACACCGCAGCTTAGCAAAATCGCTTTATCAACGGGAATTTCAGGACAGATTTTGACGAGATGTGCCATATCAACGACGGTGTATTCAGAAAAACTGGACACAAAGAGGAAATGGTGAATATCATCTCCTGAAGAGTCCTTGAATCTTGAAGCCATTCCGTATCGTCGCGTGTTTGACAAGAAATCTTCAGCAAATCTTGTGCACCAGTTGGTCTTTGAGGATTTGCAATCTCTACATTCTTCACAGTGAGGGTGAAACACTGGCAATACAACGTCGCCTTGTTTGAATCCGTCCACGTGTTCACCAATGCTCTCGACCACACTGGATTAATTACGACAAAAAGATCAAGTAATAATTAATCAGGCAGATTCTTGAAACAAGAGTAAAAATTTCAACTTTTAAAACAAGGATATATGAAGAAGATTCACCCGACTGCTTCGTGTCCTAGAATTCTAGGAAACCTTACGAGTGGTCCCTGGAAAATTCAAAAGGTTAGTGAAAAAAAAAATCAAGTTTAGTATAGACATATTTTTTTTTTTCGGTAAAAGAAATATATGTAAATCTTACAGTGTCTAATTTCGAGAAAGAAAGATCGGTGTGACATAGAGATGTGCATAGGATCTTAATTCTAACTTCGTAGGCTTGAGGTGGATCAACGTGGATCTCTTCGATCACTAATGCTTCTCCTGCTTTTCTACATATTGCTGCTTTGCATCGAATTGGCTTTCCCTCGTGGCGGAAGAATGATGGTGATATCTTATCCATGGATGTGAGAGATAGAGAGAGAGAAAGAGAGAGAGAGAGTCACTTGTTCGTCCTACCTTTTCTTTCTCAATATCTTTCTCAGTCTCTCTATTCAAAACGATCGTATATCGAGTTTTTTTATAAAAAAATTATCAATACCTTATTTTTTATATAAATCAATTAGTTAGACTGTCAGAATAGGGAGTGTAGTTCACGTACGACTCTATAAATTTTATTTTGTCTTTTAGGGAATGTTATTCAATATGGTTTTTAATCAAATTTAAATCCAGCCATGATTCATTATTATCCAATTATTCTAGTGTTATTAGTTCTTGTATTTAAGAAATTTTATTAAAAATGCTAGTGTTTTTGATTCTTGTATTTAAAACCTTTCTATCAATAGAATTTAAAATCTATTGTTACTTAAGAATCATAAGGATTTGACAAAAAAAGAGAGTTTGAAATCTATTGTTATTCAGTTAAAGTTTTGAATAAATTAACTAAAGTCTTATTCTATTATTATTATTTTTTGGGTCAGAAAAGTCTTATTCTATTATTATTTTTTTGGGTCAAAAAGTCTTATTCTATGTAGGGTTATGTATATATTAAGAGTAGTGCCTAACACTTTTAAAGCCGTAAGAACCACTAATATATAGTGTTGTATTAAACTGTTATATTATACGAATATACAATTATACAAAACGTAACAAAAAAAATCTGTGAAATAAATATAGCTTGTATATGACATATTTTCTCAAATTGTAAAATAAGCGTAAATGAAAACGATGAGAGACAAAATTAATAAGAAAGAATGAACGTGTAGATAAATACAAGATAGAGAAAAATATGGACGTAATAGCTAATTATTGACCGCTTTAAGTCGTGATAATAAAAAAAAAAAGTTGTAAGATATTAGTGGTGAATCGATGATCAAACTTGAATAGAAACTTAATATAGACCGTACGTACATAACAACAATATATTTTCTAGTTTGATTTCTAAATTTTACATACAAATTGAGTGACTTAGTCGAATGCTTCTTTACAATGTAAAACATCCTTCGTTTTGAAAAACGTTTCTCTAGACTTCTTTACCACTGAAGGGCAAAGACGGCGAAGATTCTCCGCTGATTCTGCTAGGAGCCGGAGTATTCCTCCGCGACTGACGTTTGGTGGGGACAATGATGGCTTCGTCCTCAAACTTCCCGAGCTTATCATCAATGTCATCATCGTCTTCGTCACCTCTGAAAACAGGATGCACGTAAGCACTCTGCAAGTAGCCTTTGAGGTTCAGGTTAGGCTCTCTCGCACTTTCCAATGTATCTTTCATCATAGCTTCCTGTCAAAAGAAACAAACCCACAAGGAAACGAAACACAAGAATGATTCATATTTGGTATATATGGTTGGGGAATATAAAAAGTAAAGGAAAAGGTTGTGTTAGAAGAAACAAGAAACCTGTAAAGGATATCTGATGAAGGCTGGCTCATAACGACCTTTGCAGAAGCGGTGGAAACCGATAGTAAGCACAGGCAAAGCAATGAGAAACGGTGCAGCTAATGCAGCATGTTTTGTTCCCAACAAACCCATGAGAAGCAACTGTGAGATTATCAAAGCCGTTATGACTCGTCCATGAACGTCTGGCCAAAACGCTGCAGCACTCTCGTATTCTTGATTGTATACATTTATGATCTGACAGAAACAGAAAAAGATGTTTCAAGAATCTGCTTTGAAACTGATTCGAACCACTTGAGGAAAGGAAACTTACTTGATGACGATACACAATGTAAGCAAGGGCAAAGAAGACCAAGATAAAAGGAAGAAGCATTGGTGTCACAGGAGCGTAGACAAGACCGAGAAGGAAGTAGAGCTGTATCCGAGGCTCCCCTGTGTTGAAACCAATGCTTCCAGGGTCCATTGCTTCTTCTCTGTCTTTCTCAGTCTTAACCAAGAAGGCGTTTTTGAGATGGAACATAATCAGAGGTTTCAGCATCAGAATCTCTCCTGCTACTCCTGCCCAACCGTCAACCATTATGTAAGTGATGAAGAAAGTTGCTTTCATCGGTATCGCCACGCCAATGGTCTTGGGGATTTGGTTTGGGGATTGATTGAGGAAAGCGCTAAGCTGTTCGAACGCAGCTCCAGTGACAACGCTTGCAAGAAAGACATTCACAAAGTTGAAGATGTAATATCTAAATGCTGATCGTCTCTCCAAGGATGAGATCGATGTGAAGCCTTCGAATTTGGACATGATCATTAGAATGGATGGCAGAAAGATGAGGAAAAGCTTCAGTGCAATACCAGGTAGAAAACCTTGTATCAGTGATTTCATGAAATCACTACAATAAAATGAAAACCAGTCAGTCCAATGCTACTTAATGTTTCATCAGTTTATTCTATGTCAAGAATGTGAAGAAGAAGAAACTCACTTCTCGACAATAACTTTCAAGAACGGTGCAGCTTTCACAATCCCTTCGATGGTAGCAAGAGATTGTACAAACGCGATGGGAATGATGAAGAAGAAGGTTAGGAAGAAGAAGGCAACATGCATGATCAACCTCCTTACTGTAAGAGAAACGTATGGAATAGCAAGATTTGGCCAATACACATCACGTGGTTCTGGAGCCCATTCGGTTAGCCATTGGGTCGGGTTCCGGGTCTGTTGGGTCTGAGCACAGACAGCAGCAGCCCATCGAGTTTTAAAGGAGACAAAAGATGCTGGCATAATGGACTTGGGATCATTCACCACTTCCTCCCTTTCTATGGCAATCTCTTTTGATACTTTGTCAATTTCAGCAGTGTAATGTTCGATTGCATCAACTCTTTGTCCCCAAAGTCCAAGGAAGCCAAGCTATTTGATGAAAAAGTGTCAACTTAACAGAACAGAAACAAAAAGAAGAGTAAGGTTGAGATTTATTTTCAAGTACCTTCACCATAATTCTCTGAGAGTTATTTCTAGCGTATTTGAGCTGGTAATAATCAAGCCAATTCTGCAGCTTTTTCTTCTTTTGTACCAAATCGGCGAGCTTGTTTGCATTGCATACAACCTACATATTGGTTTCAGACAAAAGTAAGAATCTACTAATAGTCTGATAGTCTCATAAAGCTCGTATTTTTCATACATCTGAAGAAGATCATAACTCACAGAATAGCTGATTCAAATTTCAAGCTTCTAAGAAATTTACCTGATTTGTCAGGTAGTGATCAGGATGATTGACCAGGAAAAAATGCTCAACCAGTTCACTAACAGATTCATCTGCATCCGGAGGTACATTTCTTACAAGAACCTATCACATATCTCAACATATTAGATCGCTGGTCACGACTTTACACTTAGTACAGTGTTTAAAGAATAAACCATGGGAAAGAAAGGAGTCTTACAGTGAACTGGTCAGGTCGACGAGCTTCTGAAGCAACATACTGGAGCCTCATGTCAGCAATTGTCTCATATTCTTTCAGCAACACATAACAAGTCCAGATGGTAAAGGCATATGCCATTACTATATGACTCCAAAATCTGGAAAACCAACAAAAAAAAGTCAAGACATTGTAAGCTCAAAACTTTACATTTTTGACAGATGGAAACATAAAACACTCGAGATGGTAAGGTCTAACGCACCTCATCGAATACTCTGGGATATTCGAAACAGATAGTTTGTCAATATCGCTCGAAGTTACATTCCTTAGCTGCCTAGCCAACTCCAATGTGTTGTTTGTCCAGTTGACTGGCACAAGAACTGCCCAAGCAAGCACTGCTATTGGAGTAAAGATCTTAAGCCTGCACATATAATGTAAACAATAGAGATATGTATAAAATCATTAATGAGAGAAAAAAAAGTGGTCCTGAGCCTTGGCTAAACTTATATTTACTCTACCTAGAGCCAAAAATAGCATATAACATATCTCTTCTGCTTCTTTAGATCAATTGGGTTTGACTAAATAAGAAAACAACCCTTAGTTTCTAATTTTTCAGTCCAATCAACCAAAACAAAAAACTTGCAAAGTTCGAAACTTTACCCCAGCCAGTAAATCCGGAGATACACAACTGAATCCAAACCGGCATGATTGATCAGCTCAGGCTCGGGCATCTTTAGAGCCTCTGGCATCCAGTTCAAAAACTTCATGTAAGACCTGAAGTCAAGGTTCACAAAGCGCTGAACAAAGGCGCCACCACGCGCAGGGCTGCTTCTTAACCCCTTGAGGTACCATTTTGAGAAGTAAACTCTGTCGTTAAACGGCTGGAGCCTCAAAATCGCAAAGATTATGAAGAAAATGAAGGCACTTAGGATGTTTATCCCAGCTGATACACCAATATCCTGTAGTGTAGCCATTTATTATATTGTTGCTCCCTTAACTAACAATTCAACCTGTAAAATGCAAAGAAGCAGGAAACTTGTTAACCCCAAGCTAAAAATTTAAGCTTCCTGATTATGAAACATTCCAAAGAAGCATTCTTTTTTAACATGAAATCAAGTCAAGAATCACATAAGCAAAGTTTAAGCATTTTCTAAACTCTATAATCAAATCAAAATTTCTATCAAACCAAAATCTTGTGGAAAACTTCATAAATCTGAATCAAAGAAGACTAAATTTGCAAGTGCCAATTATACTGAGCAAGAAAAACCCAGAAAGGCTAAACTTTTGGAACAAACTTCACAACACCAAATTCCATAAGAGTTCGAATCTTTTTACAGAAACATAAAGGACCGTGAAACAACTCAGAGCATAAAAAAAAAGTTAGCTTTTTGTCAGCTATCCCCAAATTTACTCCACAGAAACAATGAGATCCAGAGACTTTAATTTTATTAAAAAAAAAAAAAAGAGAAATCAGTCAGAAATTAAAGGAAACAGAGAGAAACCCTAGAGAAGAGGAGTGGAATAAGCCAGTGTTTGGATCACTTCGAGATTCATCCAAAGCTAAGAACTTTATTTTTTTTTCTCTACCCTCCCTGAGTGAACTACCAACACGCAAACAAATATAGAGGTAAATAATAAACCAAAGAAAATTATTTTAATGGATATTATTAATTTATATATAAAACCGTTTAAGATAATGTTGGTATGGAAACTGATAAGAAAAGCAGTTACGGAGGGTTAAAATTAAGGGAGTGGGAAATTGAAAGAGATCGTACAGTCGCGAGGAGAAGAAGAAGATGAAGAAGACGCCCAGAGGTTTTTGTTTATTTACGCTCATTGGCTTGCCAAAAAGTATTCCTATTTATATTTATTTATTTCATCGTATTTTCAAATATATTATTTTTAGTGCCGTTGGATTATTTGTAAAAGGCTATGTTCGTTCACCTAAAAGTCTAAAACAAATTATGTGCCGGCCGATTAAACAATTTCAAAAGAATAAATTTAATAATTCCGAATCTTCTTTTGTTTTAGATTAAATCAATTGTGATCTTGACGCTAATAGACATCACTTTGTTTGTATTTGTTTATTAGTCGGGCTGCTACTAATTGTAGTAAGTGGTTTTCCTTATTTAATGATCAAATGAAAGAATGCATTTGATGTTCCTTTTTACTTTGGTTTTCTTTTTGTGTTTCTTTTTTAGTGAAGAGGTTCTGAGCCTTAAAATTGTTTTATATTTTTGCGTTTTGCTGAAGTTGATGTTAGTAAATTATTTTAGTGAGAATTTATTGGGTGTTTGCTAATAGCTACTATTAATATAGGTTAATATAGTAGGAGTTACTAACGGTTAGTTAGACATAGACTTTGTAACGGGCAGAAAAATGTTGCAATGTTCGGACCACGCGCAGACTAAGCGACCGTGGTGCACGGACCATCATTTATAGAGACTGTATAGTGCAAGATTTGGTAAGACATGCGCTTAACGTGGGGACATACAAATTTGTAAGTAGCGCACGCGCGGAGCGTGTGAGTGTGGTGATTAAAACACATGAGTATTATTATTTTGGCTTAAAGTGAAAGCTTTGTGCTAAAAATCATGCAAGATGATGATGTGTTCTTTCATAGTCCACTGAATTAGAAAATGGAGTCAAAATATAAAAGAGAATTAGAGTTGGTTGAATAATTGAACTTTGGAATTACATTTTAGCTAGCACCTTTACCTTATGCGATTCATTTTCATTAGAATCATTGGCATAGTGGCCAACGACCACATAATACATTTTCATGGATTTTTTGGATTCGAATATGGAGCCCATTATTGCTGATATATATAAAAAATAGACTAATTGATTCGGTAGTCGGTACAACACAAAAAAGGTGATATCAAAACTCAGATTCTGAGTATTACAACCAAACATACACTACGAGAATCAATGTTCGATATTTGTTAAATTACGCTGAAAAAAAAAATATCATTTGTCGGATTCTTTGAAGCTTTAATCAGAAATTGGTTTGAGAGAAAAAATGTCCACGCCGCTTCGATTTTTTCCGGATATGATAAATGCAAGGAATGAGAAAGAAGTTCAAGAGAAGGTATATTGTGACCGAACAATAGAATTATAGGCCGAATTCCAAATAAGGCCCTATCCAAATAGCCCGAAACTTTACGGAGCCTAGTGTTAGTTGGTCGAGGTTTTTTTCTTTTAGTAAACACTTTTTTTTTTGGAACATAGTAAACACTAGTGCTTGTGCTGTTTTCTTCATTGATTTCTATCGTCTCATTTTCGTTTCCTCGACAATGACTTTGGCTCCGTCTTTGATGTTGTCAGTCTTGTGACTTATAAAACTTTATCACATTCATTTCTATAAGGTTCATAATGAAAAAACCCACGATTATATATTTTTATTGTAAAACTGTTTTTTTTTCTTTCAAAATTCAAGTTATTTATAAAATTTGGTAATGAAAACAAACATTACAATTAGACTTACAGAGTTATTTCTAGACATGAATTATGCCAGAGGTAAATCGACCTAAACCGGCAATACAAAAAACAGCAACGGAGCATAACGCCTCCGTGATCCGACCTTGCTTAAGATTTGACCATCAACGAGAGACAAAAAAAAACAAGCCAAAACCCAACATCTTTGAGTGAGATGATAGACATAACTATGTCTCAGAAGATTTGGAACACCACCGCCTTGAACATCGTACCGTTTTTTTCAACACAGTTCTTATTTTAGTTTTTTAGATTTGAAATTTGTGCATATTGTTTCAGGCTTTCAGCTATAATTTTAATTAATTTATATAATAAAAACATAGACATATGAAAAAACATTTAATGTGAATTTAATTTATTTTGATACATACACTGGTTGGCATGATTTGCTCAACTACTCATCTAAATTAACTTCTCCGTATGGTTATGTAGCCATAAGAAGCCTTGTTCCCAATGTTAATAAATCAACTACTCATCTAAATTAACTTCTCTGTATGGTTATGTATTTTATAATTGCTTGCATAGAATAAGATAAATAACGTAATTTTAATATTTAAAGTACGTAATTACGTTGAAAGAATCCAAAACAAGATCACGGGATTTCATTCCTTGGAATAAAGTCTCTCCTTCAAGACATTAAACAAGCAATCTTGATTCTTCCCTCATTAAACCCCTTTTTCACTTCGCCAATACAATATATTTATTTTAAAATAGTAGCTACTATTTCTTTTAGTTATACAGTATACTATTAACTGTAAAAGAATAAAACTGCATCAACATGACAAAATAACATAAAACCACATTCGAATATGAGTTAGATTCATGGTTTATGGCCTCCAACGAAATAAATTTACGGGTAAGGCCGTAGGAGACAAAATTAAATGACTCTATAATTCAAAACTCATTCTAACTTTTCAATATATCAAAAGATATAAGGAAACGATCAATAAAAACGGGGAAAAGGTTAATTTATTAATCATTGATCTTCTTCTCTGCCAAGAACAGTTGAACAGGCCTGTAAACCATTAAGCTATTAGCCAGATTGGATCCACACATGATTTCACTTTCAGCTCTAAATATAATTTCTTTTATCCGTATTATTGATGAATAGATATCTATAGAAGAATAATATTTTCATAAAAGTACAAAAAATAATATAACATGAGAACAGGCCAAAAGGTAACATAATGTTCGTGTTTCTATGAGTGGACGATATCTTTTACTCTATGTAGTCTATTATTAGTCGTTTTCACGGAACTATCCCACATTTCTTTTGTCCAAAATGTATGTCGTTTTCCATTTTGTTGCTATTTTGATTTGATAATTCTCTTTAAATTATAAAAAAGGATCTATTTTTTTCAGCAAAGGTTATACAAAAAAAGAAACTTGCAAGCTATAACATTCACGTGTTCTTTTTTAATTCGTGTGCAAATTCTAACCGCGTTTTAAACAGTGTGCATCTTTTTTGGTGGTTGAATTTACAAGCCGAGACTACTATAGATTTCAAAACAATTTATTTAGTCAGCCTTAAAAGTTTCAGTTTTTTTTTTTCTTCAGACCATGTCACCAACAATAAGTCAATTTACAAATCCAGCTTTTCCATTTTTTTAATTGTTTTTTTGTTCAACCGTTCGAAACTTTATATTGAAAAAATTATAAAAAAAACTAAAGAAAAACTAGTTTACGTTTTGCATCTAGTCAACAATATATAGTCACCATCATTTGAAATTTTGATTGGTGGTATTTGTAAATTATTTGGAACCACTTTGCCTTTGCTGAATTAATTGACTATGTGTTTAATCCCAGATGTTTGACTAATTTATCTGTATCCAAAGAATTGTCCATTACCAAGATAATCGAAAGGACTATATTCATATCGTAAAAGAAATAACGTAAGTAAATTTGTTATTTTTTTCTCTAAATTAAGGTACTAAAATTTTGTTTTTCTGATACCATTTCAATATTTGAATAGTTAGTTCTTCTATTAGATAAATTTTCTTACCAATCAAACATAATTGCTACCATTTATACATTTTATATAGAAAAAAACCTTATGCATAATGTCAATATAATTTTTTTCTTCTTACATCATAATGTACATGTCTTGTATTAGAAAAGATCATGAATATTGGAGAGAGAGGTAGATATAAAAGTTAACCAAATGGCTGGATAACTGGAGACGTGGCACAGAAATAGAAAGGTGTACTAGAAGAAAGAAAGGAGCAAGTGTAGAGAATCAAAGAAAAAAGAGCTTTGGGAAAAGCAAAACAAAACTGATAGCGAGAGGCAAATAGCCCAAAAAGAACGCGAGTCAAATGTTGCTAGCTACAATTTCATTCCCCCAAAAATAACCTATATTATTTCTTTAATCTCATTTTTTACTTAGTCTATTAAAATATTACTTTACAACTTTAAAATATGTGGAAAAATAAATGAAAGCAAATTCCAAACTCCCACCGACACAAAACACCAGTCAGTAAGTCAGAACAGTTATCAACTGCTCAAAGAAATTCAGCAATTTCATCTCAATCATATACGTTGATTCTATATACGTAGATTGTCAAAAATACTTATATATAATCATTAAGCCAGTGCAATTAAGAATCTTGCCTTATGAGTCTTAATGAAGTCTTAAATAAGCTTTACTTATTAATCAATGTGAATGAATCTACGGAGAAATAGAGGTTTTGTATAAAGAAACCTGAATTAGAAAAATGAGAAAAATAATTATTTCTCTCTCTTCATAACTCAACCAAGCTTGGAATCAATCTCTCTCTCTCTCTCTCACTAGTCACTACCTATACCTTTCTTTAATGGCGATGCTTCTAACTACTATCCCCAATCCCCACTGTTACTCTTCTTCTTCTCTGTCACTGTCTTTTTTCTCTTTCCTTTCGCTTTCCCCTTCTGGAGCTTTCATAGCTATGTTTCTCTGCAATGGAAGTCCTCGCTCGTGATCACCGACACACCAGCTTCTGCAATGGCTACGTTCCCTGTTTTGCTCCTATTCTTCGTTTTGATCTCTGGATTCTCCCTTGTTCGTTGTGTTACTGACCCATCTGATGGTAAAGTATTAGGCTTTTATGAGTCTGTGACTTTTTTCTTTTCCTGCTTTTACCTTATTGTGATCGTCTCTTTTGAGATCTTTTCGTTTTTCTTTGGTTTAGCGATGTGATTTGAGACCTTAGATTTTTGGGTTTCTTTGCTTTTTTCGTTCCCTAAAGACTAAAGTATAAGACTTTAGATTCAGATGATAAACCCCCTTTTGCATTAATGTAGATTTGATGATTAATTGATATTTTGACACTCCCGAGAACCCGCCGGAAAATAATGGGAAGTGGAAATGTTAATGCCAGTAGAAAAAAAAACCAAAATTTAACCAAATGTGTTTACTTACTTTTAGCTGAAAAGGGAAAGTTGTAAGCTTTATGAAAGATTTTTCATCTTTCTTGTTAGATCCTTGATTGGTTTTCTGATATCCGAGTTGTCCTCTTCTTACTGGTCTATTGCAGTTCAAGCCCTTCAAGTTTTGTATACTTCACTAAATAGTCCTTCACAGCTAACCAATTGGAAAAATGGAGGTGGAGATCCATGTGGAGAGTCATGGAAAGGGATTACTTGTGAGGGCTCAGCAGTTGTCACTATGTAAAGAATCAGATTTTGCTTCTTTTTTTTCCTACTTTCCACTTGCATTGGTTAGTGATTCTTGGAAAATGTTCTTATGCTTGTTGTGGTTCTAACAGAGATATATCGGATTTAGGAGTCTCTGGCACTCTTGGATACTTGCTCTCAGACCTAATGTCACTCAGAAAACTGTATGACTTAGATGTTTTCTGTCCGTTTTGTTTGTTTGATCTTTGTGCTTTTGTAGGCTTTGGATTCAGCAACTAAACTATCTTTCATTTTGTTACAGGGATGTTAGCGGCAACAACATCCATGACACACTTCCATATCAATTGCCACCGAATCTCACTAGCCTGTAATGCTGTGTTTGTTTAGCTATGCTCTTATTGCATCTCAGTGTTCAGTTTTGAAACTAACAGTTGAATGAAAATGTAATGCAGAAATCTAGCAAGAAACAACCTAAGTGGTAACCTTCCATACTCCATATCTGCTATGGGTTCTCTTTCGTACATGTGAGCTTGCCATTCTAGAACCATATACTGTGTGGTTTTACCAGATTTCTTCTTCTTATGAGTCTTTAAATTTTGATATTTTCTAGGAATGTAAGTGGTAATTCACTTTCGATGTCGATAGGAGATATCTTTGCTGATCATAAGTCACTTTCAACCTTGTAAGATCTCTTACCTATCTCTTTATCACACTCATATCACTGCCAGGTTCCAGTGTCCATTGATCTGTTATTGCTTCATCCAGGGACCTATCTCACAATAATTTCAGTGGCGATCTTCCGAGTTCCTTAAGTACAGTGTCCAAGCTTTCCGTTCTGTGAGTGCTTTCAAATTGAATTTGTTGCCAAGAGAATTAAGAAGTGAAAAAAGAAATTCATCTTGTTATCTTCCTTTGTGACAGATATCTTCAGAACAATAAGTTGACAGGTACCATCGACGTACTCTCGGGTTTGCCTCTGACAACTCTGTAAGTTTCATTTCAGATAGAACAAAAGCAATGAATGTGTTATTTCCCCATGTTTACTTACCGTATATGTTTTCTTGGCAGAAATGTTGCAAACAATCAATTCAATGGATCCATACCTAAGGAGCTTAGCTCTATTGAGACCTTAATGTTAGTTTTCAATAACAATCTGTTAAATTTCTGTACTTTTTGGATTTTGCTTTCAGTGTTAGTTTAAACGAGTTGCAAGTTTATGTCTTTGACATTCCAAAATGAAACAGATATGATGGTAATTCCTTTGATAATGCACCTGGCTCTCCTCAGCCAGAAAGACCTGACAAAAAGGGGAAACCTTCTGGTTCTAAGAAACCCAAAAACAGTCCTGACGCTGAAGGGAAGTCTTCTGAATCTGACAAAGGTTTGTCTGGTGGAGTAGTTACCGGTATAGTGTTCGGTTCTCTGTTTGTTGCTGGTATTGTAGCACTTGGTCTTTACTTGTGCCTTCATAAGAAGAAAAAGAAAGTTGGAGGAAGCACAAGAGCTTCTCAAAGAAGTCTTCCACTTAGTGGGATACCTGAGGTGCAAGAGCAGAGGGTAAAAAGTGTAGCATCCGTTGCAGACTTGAAGTCTTCACCTGCAGAGAAAGTAACGGTTGATCGGGTTATGAAAAACGAGTCTATAAGTAGAATAAGATCTCCAATCACTGCTTCACAATACACTGTTTCCTCTCTGCAAGTAGCAACAAACAGCTTTAGTCAAGAAAACATCATTGGTGAAGGCTCTCTAGGCCGTGTCTATAGAGCAGAGTTTCCCCATGGAAAGGTAACTCAAAAGTTGATAGCTTTCTACACTAAACAAAGCCAACCTTCTTTCTTGGGACCCAATTTATGTGTGTAACCTATTTCTAGATAATGGCGATCAAGAAGATTGATAATGCAGCACTTTCATTACAAGAAGAAGATAGTTTCTTAGAAGCCGTTTCAAACATGTCGCGCTTGAGGCATCCAAACATTGTTCCCTTGGCTGGATACTGCACTGAGCATGGTCAACGTCTTCTAGTCTATGAATATGTGGGAAATGGGAATCTAGATGATATGCTTCACTTGAATGATGATAGAAGCATGACCTTGACTTGGAATGCGCGTGTTAAAGTGGCACTTGGAACGGCCAAGGCTTTAGAGTACGTCACATTGGTTATGACTATATATCTAGTCTCTTTCATGAACAACTCTCATGTTAAACCTGAGCTCTTTTTTTTTTGGTACAGGTACTTGCACGAAGTTTGCTTGCCTTCAATTGTACATAGGAATTTCAAGTCGGCGAACATATTGCTAGATGAAGAACTTAATCCTCACTTATCAGATAGTGGCTTAGCTGCTTTAAACCCTAACACTGAGAGACAGGTGATAACAAAATGGGAAAGAATCAGATATTGAGCTAATGTTGGAACGTTTTCTGAGCCTTTCATGGTTTTATGCATGTTAACAGGTTTCAACTCAAGTGGTAGGTTCATTTGGATACAGCGCTCCCGAGTTTGCATTGTCGGGAATATATACTGTGAAAAGTGATGTATACACTTTTGGAGTAGTCATGCTTGAGCTCTTAACTGGTCGGAAGCCTCTTGACAGGTTCATTTTTACCTTCTTATTCATATAATGTCAACCAAAAAGAGCCATTGGTTCGAGTTTTCCATAATCAGCTTTGCTTTGTGTGTGTTTGATAGCTCGAGGACGAGAGCAGAGCAATCACTAGTGAG
The DNA here is from genome assembly GCF_000478725.1 of Eutrema salsugineum. Taxonomy (NCBI): domain Eukaryota; kingdom Viridiplantae; phylum Streptophyta; class Magnoliopsida; order Brassicales; family Brassicaceae; genus Eutrema; species Eutrema salsugineum. The sequence continues at coordinate 7,698,206 of NW_006256909.1, read as the reverse complement.
ATGGGCTACACCGCAGCTTCATGATATAGATGCTTTGTCTAAAATGGTTGATCCTTCTCTTAATGGCATGTATCCAGCTAAGTCATTGTCTCGTTTTGCGGATATCATTGCTCTTTGTATTCAGGTAAAATACGATCCCGACTCAATAAAACAAAACCGAAATTGTTTTCGTAAAGTAACCATCTTCTTCTTTTCTTGTCAATTTAGCCGGAACCAGAGTTCAGGCCACCAATGTCAGAGGTGGTTCAACAGCTAGTGAGATTGGTTCAAAGGGCAAGCGTTGTCAAAAGAAGATCAAGTGATGACACTGGATTTTCTTACAGGACACCTGAACATGAACAGATCGATATCTCATTCTGATTAATAATTATAATAATCCAAAACCACTCCAAGGTCGAGTCTTTTCTGTTCATTGGATGATAAAAAAGTGATCAGCTCCAAAACTCAAGAGCAAGTGGAGAGTTTTGCTTAATACAAACGGCTCTGATCCAAAGGATGCGACAGAGAGGTAAAGAATACATCTTTGTTCAAACCAAAAAGTATGAAACTTTGTTTGTGTATTTCTGTGAGGATAAAATTAGAGTATATAAGAAGAGTCTCTGTACCCTGTTTCGATCATCTTTCTTCTTCTTTTTTGTCGAATAATCAATCGATCTGAGACTTTTGCATCTAAATAAGATTTTGAATTTAGCCTTGCAATGTTCTCTCTTTTTAGTTTGTCGAATAATTTACTAAAAATTGCTTCAGGATATACGACCATGATTAAGAAAGTGGAAGATAGATCTGAGGTTAGATTTTGTTGAGATGACCCAAAGTCAAAGCGTTGTTCATGTTCGTCACCCTCTGTTCACATCAGACACAAACCAACAGACCATAACAAACAGACCTAAACTTAACTTAATCCCCACGGAAAAGTCTATACAACTAACGCTGCCACCATAATTTGTCTTCATCATCTCTCCGATCTCTCTCCTTTTTCACATTTCTCTTAGTTTTGGAAAACGCACCATACAGACATCATCACAACCACAGCGACAAAGACAAAATCCTAACTTACTAAAATCTGCACCAAGGAGCTTCCATGTTATAACTTATCTTCCCCTGTGGCTTTTACACATGAGAACCCTGAGATTATCTTTTTCTGCGCTTCGTTTCCACCTGAAGACAACAATGCCATTGTTAAACTTACAAGCTTTTTAACACAAAACAGAAAAAATATTGCGGAACAAAAGCTTTTTGAAATCAATGTCTCCCTGGTCACAGTCAAGGAGATTTCTAACTCCAGTATCTATGGTATGCTTAAGTTCGTGGAAGTATAAGCAGTACAAAATGGATCTTTGGTAACCTTAACAGACAGATCGTTTTTCAGCAAGACCTGGAGTAACGTTAAGCAAAGACCATATCCTGACAGGACCAAGAACTACAAATTGTATCTTTCTGGCCATTCCCCACTAAGCAAAGCAAGTGCATATATTTCAAGCAATATCAGGTCCGTTTCAAGCAAGTGCATATATTTGGTTTTCTAACTTTTCTCAGATCTCAAATAAGTCAATGAAACGGATGCACACAGAGCGGCAGAGGCAAAGGCTATCAAAGGCTATCAAAGGTTATCTATATAGGAGATGGCTAAAGAGAGAAAAACGAACCTTGACATCATCAGCTGGAGATGCAGTAAACCCGTTCTGCGATTTTTTGACATCGTCATCAGAACTGCATTCAGCACATACAAAGTGATCAAGCTTCTTTGCTTCTTCAATCGTCATGCCCACACATGCAGGATGATACCTACAACATCAAATTGCAACTCTTACCATCAATAATTCGTGGAAAAGGATTCCAGTAAGTTTAAAAACAGAAATTAAAGTGTCTTTAATGTTCAATCACAAGTAAGGATGCTACTAAAAAGACAAATATCTACATTTACCAGTCTTTGCAGCCTTCGCATTGGACCATGAGATCATCTGGATTATAAGGCATTTCACATTTGCAGTACCTTCAGAACCAAAAGAGCAAAACATAAAATAAAATCATTGACATTCCAGTTAATAAGAAAACATATATCTGAATTGATTATCATATATCAACTTACACAGCAACTCGATCAGGGGTAAACGCGCCAGTAGCAGCCTTGTACTCGAATCTACAATAATAGTCCTCCGCCCCAACGTTTTCAAGCCTCGTGTAGTTTTTGAAGGTGTGAACAATGCATTTTCCCTCAATGGTGTGTGCGCTTTGAACATCAAAATGGTCAGACAAGAAAAGTTCTTTAGCTCCATGGAACTGTCTCCTACCACCAAGGGACTCCTCAGGGCGGTAATACCATCGACAGTGAACCTTCACATTGTTCCTGGCATCTGCTTCGATCTTCTCAACACGGGCCACATATGGTGGTTTACCAGCATCTGATGGGCGCATCAACACACAATCTCCAACTGCAGAAAATAACATCAAAGATTACTTGATAGCTCATCATGCCCAATATTACGAAATGGATATGAATCTAGTGACATATCTAACTGACATTCTCTAATCTACACAGTACAACAAACACCATAAGAAGCTTCCAATGAACAAGCATTTCAAGTATGGGTTGCAAATGTTAAGTATACCATCACTCTTTCACCTAGTAACTAGCACCGACTGAATTTTCTGAGTAAATGCAAGATTTTTTAACATGTAAAGGTCCACATTTGCATCAACACACATATTTGCAGATGATAAATATGCAGTAAAACGAATTCATGTTACAACCCAAACAAGAGTAATCATTCATGTTTCTCAGTTACACAGCTAAAGACAGCTCATAGAAAACCAAAAAAAGTAAGTCAGAAAATTTACATATAAGAAGCTTAAATCAAAACAATTCTCTGTTCTGAAACAAGACAGCTACCGAAGATCACATTTTGCATAAACCAAACACCTTCCAAAGTGTAGCTACAAAGCAGTAACATAAACATCTAACAGCTAAACACCTGAAGAGGAAGATTACGGAATAAGGGTGAATTTAAAAACCACCTAAGCAGACATTGAACGATACAGACTCCATATCTAAGCTTTAGAGCAAGCCCTTCCTTTGTAAACATACACTAGATGCTGAAATGCCCAAAAACATGCAGAATAATGTACAATTTTACAAGTGACGATAGATAATGGTAAGAGACTACCTCTCACAACTTTGTTGGTGCCTTTGATGGTATAAGAGTCAAGCTCCTTCCTTCCAGGCTTAATTTTCGAGGCGACACCAGGTCGTGTTTTTGCCATGGAAGCTAGGGTTTTCTCAACAAACAAAAAAACTGGTAAGCCGGAATAAAGTTAGGTTTTTGTTTGTCTCCGTACCTTGAAATGTACAGAGATAAAGGGCGTTTTAGAAGATCTAGGATGGGTATATCGATGGGAAGATGAAGAAGGGGAAAAAGAGGAAATTTCAGAGGGCAGAAGAGAGGAAGATGAAGAGTAAATCTGGAACCCTAGATTCTCTCCAGGTGAAGAAGATGAGTCATTTGCAATTTAGGAGTTTTACTGTAGACAAGGGCAATTTATTATTTTGCCCTTTTTAGTTTATTTTATTTTATTTTTCTCCATAACAAATTAAATTGGGAATTATGTTGCTTTTTCCTGCAAGAAACATTTGCCGGAAATTGGGAAAAAAAGAGGCTCGAATTTCAAATTTTTTTACTTCCGTTTGAAAATTTTGATGGAAATATTTGTGCAGACAAACAGTAAAATTCGAAAGATGAATATTTCTTATATTTTCTTACCTTCTTCCTCCTTCAAAACAAAAGTAACCAAACCAAAATTCTACTTGAATTTCATGCTCGTCCTAAGTTTGTTTTTTATGTTATCATGTTGTTATATTGAGTCATACTGACAGGATCAACGTTATATTTAAATCTAGAATGGTACCACGCGTGTTAATCTTTCGGCAAAAAAACTTACTAATCATTCATTTGTTTTGGTATTTGATGAACCAAAACATTATTTTATGTGAGTTAACTAAATTATTCATGGACGTAGTATGTCCAAAATCAGCCAGTTTGGCACACCAATAACACATGAATACTCAATAGAAGTTATGGTATTTTTATATACCAAAACAGTCATGTAATAACAGTTTACTGTTTAGATTGGAATCTTTTTTGGTCATGTAATAATTGTTTAGATTCGAACTTTAATAAACACCAAATCAGATTATACAAAACGAGACCTCTAAATCACTTCGTAAGCAAACTTTCAATTCTTCTAATATATAAACCGTATAATAAAAAACACATTTCAAACGAAAAACATTGAAATTCCATATGATGTTTTTGCTCTCTTAAGCCGATTGTGCTCTTTTTTCTTACAAATCAGAAGAACATTTTTCTGGATATCTTGACAATAATCCCAAGTTCTCGAAATCTCTCTCTCTCTAATGCATATGAAAAGAAGAATCAGAGAAACGAAAAGTTTCTAGAATTTCTGAATGACTACAGAGTTTGCGAGACCAGCTTGATCAATGGTCTGAAAAGGGTCAGTAAGCGGCTTTGGTGGGAAACCCATGACCTGAAGGATGTAGTTGATCGGATTCCCTGGTCGAGAAAAGTCGATGAAAGCACGAATGTCGTTGACCGTGTGATGGTTATTGAACTTAGCCACCATGCGTGTCCCATCCGCGAGTCTAAGCTGGATCGATGTTGATGGAAGAGATTCATCAACGACAAGGCTCGGTGACTGTGACGGTGATGGAACCGCTGGTACATCGGTTAAGTTGCTTAGGCTTGGAGCCGTTGATGAGCTGGCACCACCTAGAGTCCTTCCCACTCCTTGAAATGCAACCGTAAGTTTCTCTCGTTCCTACCATAGAAAAGAAAATAAAATGTCTCAGTGAGCATAAAACCGATTTAGTCCATAGCAGATTAGGATTCATAAAACCAAAGATGTGTGCTTTTCGAACTGTCTATTCAATGTTCTAAAACATTGGAGAAAAAACAGATACTTTATCAGTAGTTTCAATACAAAAGAGGGAAAGTTGGAGAGTGCAGAGAGGACTTACAGGGCATTTCTCGTCTCTTCTCATTAGATTGACATGAACCGGAGCTCTTTTATCTGCAGGCTCAAGCTCCTTCGGGCACTCAGACTTTCGAATGCTCTGCAAAGAACCAAAAAGAACCAATGCAAAACCGAATTAAAAACAACTGTTTTAACATGGGAATTCAAGTAGACAAATTGAAAGTTTCGTTTTTCTTACATCGAGAAAAGACGCGTTCTCTGGATCGTCCAACTTCCTCAAAGGTCCATCATCTACGGTGAATCCGTTAGACCAGAAAACGATATTGTGAATCACAGGCTCAGGCTGCTGAAGAGCACTAGGCACGCTTTCTCCTGAAAGCAATCTCCCGGTTCCGGTGAAGCTTCTGGAGCTTGAAGGACGCTCAAGAGGTCCTTCCACAGCTCCTAGCTGCCTTGCTTGATTAAATATCTCATCAACATCATCGTGTTTTGGTTCTTTTGTAGGATCCTGAACAAGCATACCACTGCACACATAACACAAAGATCCAATCCAAGTTTTTTTAACATGTTAGATAATACCAACCATAGTAAATCCTCAATTTAATAATGGGTTTAGATACAAGCCTAAAGCTTTGTGCATCGCTATTTGTATGTATGCATTAGTGAAGTTATATAATCATAAAGTATCTTTCTTAACAGAAGTTGAAAAGGTAATTTTTTTCAAATTTTCAATCACTGATTACTAAACTCCTGGAAAGCCTGCAATCATCTAAACTACAAAAATCTTATTTTCGATTAAGCAATTAATTGGCTAAAACCATTACAGTTGAATCATAGAAAAAAAAACTGATTTTTAACGGAAAGAAAAAGCTCAAGCAAAATCATTCATATCTAATTCAGTGAACCCTCGGATCGAAAACAAGCACCGGAAAAAATTGGAAAATCTGAAAATCAGGGTTTAAAAAAAACACCGACCTTTTCTCTCCGCCGGTGAAATACTCCTGAGGTCCATCGGAATCACTGTCGGAGTCCGGCCCTGACCTTCGATTCAGATCGGAAAGGGTACGAATATGACCGGTCCGACCACCAGACGGCTTCGACGGTTTCTTGTCCTTGGATGACATTTTTCAATGCTTTTTCGCTGCTTTGATCGGCAAAAAAAAAAAACACACGAATTTGAGAGAGAGAGAGAGAGAGAGTTAGGAGGAGATTAGGAAATCGAACGAAACAATGACAAAACCGGTATACGCGCTAACAAGTTCTACGCGTGAACCAAGCGCGTAGACTCTATTTGCTGGCTCTTGCCTTGTTAATTGGTCACGCGTGGTCATCTGTGCGCGTGTGTTTTAGTGGAAAGAAGTAGGAACAAGGATTGGTTAACAAAGAGTTTATCCCTTTAAATAATTGTCTACTCTTTTTTTTGGCCTTAAATAATTGTCTACTTATTATTGGGTGATATGTTTACTATTATTATTGTCTAGAAATATTCATTCATCGGATCTATTTTTCCGGTAATGTTACTTGTTTAATTATCAAATATTCCCGCTAATTAGCGTTTAAGATTATTGTTTCTGAATCTGGTAGCCTCGAACATCTATCTGTTCTATTAAAACATAAACACATTTAGTGCTTACATTCAAACACTCCCAAAGTTTTTTTTATAATACTTTATTTAATTTTTAAATTTAATTTCCGAAAATTAGTTATTAATTTAGTTATTTTTAGATTTCCTAAAATCTAGGTTATCTTTAATTTAAATTTCAAAGTATTAGAAATTTAATTAAATTTAGTTACAAAAATTTGCATTCAATTTAATTTAAATTCAAAAAATTTAAAAAAATTATAATTAAATTTTATTACGAAAATGTTGATAATAATTTTAATACTTTAGAATTTCTTAAATACAGAAAAGATTTAATTTTAAATTTTAAATTTAAATAATATTTTTATAAAAATGCATAGTAAATAAATATTTTATCGTATTTTATCATAAACAATCGGTCTAAAATATCAAATATTTGAGATTAATAAATATTTATACTATACAAGATCGAGCTGATTAGAGTTATATACAGAGCTGTGCTTATAGTGTATTGCAAAAGGCATTTGCCTCAAGTCCCCAGACAATATAATTAATTTTAGGGCCCCTAAATACATAATATCTTTCATGTTGTAGTGGTTAATGTCTCCTCTTAGTTTTATATGCATCTGAGTTCAGCTATTCAAACCTCACTTATGCTTACAATAACTACCTTTTTTTATTAACTTTATATTCTAACTAAAATTTGAATGATTTTTATAATTGTTTTTAGAGCTGCTTTCTATTTTAATTTTTCTATGCTATAAGTTTAATTATTTCTTCAGTTTTTAAAAATTTATTGTTTGTAGAAAAAAAGATATATAACATTTATGTAAGATATTTTTCAAAAACTTAGAATTTATGTATAGATTTATATATATTTTATATCATTATTCTTACAACATTGTAATATATGTATTTTTAAAATTTGCCTTAGGTCTCTAAAGGTCTTCGCACGACACTGGTTATATATATATATTTATATTTAAGGTCCATGAGTTAATTTCTTAAAACATGTAAGATATTAAGATGATTTGAGACAATTAAACTAACATGTTAGCCCGTTTATATATATATATATATTTTTTAATAGCACAAATAGTAAATAAATATCTTATTATATTTTTTCATAATCAATGGTCCAAATATTCCATATTAATAAATATTTATAGGGTTATACAATTATAATTATAGTCTTATACGGATTAGTTTGTCAAAACATGTAAGATATTAAAAATGATTTAAAACAACTAAATAGATGGATTAGCAAATTCATAGATATATAGATTGTTTATGTGTAGATCTAAATTCACATAATAACAAAGTTTATAATTAACATTAGATCAATGTATACTTAATTAACGTATATTTTTATTCTATTAACTAATATACAAATTTTACTGTTTAAAATTAAAATATGATAACAATTTTTTGATTTAAAAAAATAAATAACAAAAATTAATTATATCTAAACAAAAAGATAAATGCAACTTATATTAGAAATAAAAAATAAAACATTTCCGTGCGTCCGCATGAGGTTAAAATCTATTCTTTGTATTATTTCCGAATAATGTTTTGGCGAATTTAAATACATAACTTTTTAATCGAAAGTGGAGCCATCTTAGTTTAGTTTAGTCCTTTCAAAGTGATTTAAAGTGGGGAAAAACAAAAGTTTACTTTTAATCGAAAGTGGAGCCAAAGGGGTTGTTATTCAATCATGAATTTGAAATGAATTTTCTATGTTTTATAATCTTCTAGATTTAAAAATTGATATCAGTTTGATGGATTCATTTGTTTAGATTCTAAAATCTCTGCAATATACTTTGGATTTTGATTCTAATAATTTACTCATAAAACTCTATTAGAATTGATTTGAAATGACTTAATGTACAAAGATTTTAAAAATTATTTAGTTTTAAATAACACTGGATTTTAATGAAAGATTTGAAATCTTTATTGAATAACACCAAACTTTAAAACCTTTTAAATATGATTTACAATCAAAAGAACCAATAACACTTGATTTTAAAACATTATTTAGAATCATTAGTTGAATAATAGTGGATTGTGGTTGGATTTAAATTCTATTAAAAACCATGATTGAATAACACCCCATAGTTTAGTTTAGACTTTAGACTAATCGGATTTTAAAGCTGAAGAATCAAACAAAAACCCATGTTCCACTGTCTCTCTGCCCAATATTTCAAAACGATCACTCACACCACACTTCATGGGTAAGTCGGTGAGACTACGCCGGAGCCAAACCACGGCTGGATCATCTTCGGAGAACAACGGTGACTTGTCGGGTGAAAATGGATCTGATGTTCCTCGTAGCTCCGACTCAGAGACTGAGTCAAACTCGAGCTCCGATTCCGGGACCGAGTTGAATCGGTGGTCTGCCTCAACAACCTCGACGGGGCTGTCGGCGATCATACGAGTCTTGTCCGATTCGCTGCTGAGAACGGAATTGGCGGAGATGGAGATGATCAAGGCTCGTGAGGCAGCGAGGTGGGAAGCGGAGAAAAGAAGGTTGGAAATGGAGGTCGAGTTGACTCAGATGTTGCTTCAGACTAACTCGTCTTTACTCGTCGGAGAAGAGAAGATTTCTCTGGCACGGAGGAAGAGGAAGAGTTCAGCAGTTGAAGACAACGAGTCCTCCGTTACAAGGTGGATTTAACTTTAAAAAAAAAAAAATCATTTTTCATATTTCCGGCGAAAAACAAAAAGTGTCTGTAATAGGATGGATGCAGGGACAAGAATTTAGCTTTATTGTGCTTACTACAACTTAACCTGATCTTCTGGAGCTCATTGACTTGAAAAAAGCAAAAGTCAAATGTCCACAAGAGAGGAACTCATAGAAGATGTACTATGTCTTGTAATACTAATGTGCAGAAAGGATACTTCTTTACCTTGTCTTCCAACTCAAATGGCATAATTTTACAAAAATACAGGCTCTGTTATGAATCAAAATCATAGGTTGTGTTGTTTAGTCCTTTCTTCAACTTGCAATATTCAGTTTTCCATTATACAGTAAAAAAATGTGTCTTATATCCATTGAGAAAGAAGAAGAAGAATTATGTCAAAATGTACATTGCCCTGGTTCCTTCTTTTATTTGTTGTCCAAACATTATTAATTGATACAAGATTGAAATCTCGCTTTGGTTAAAGCATCTCCAACTCCACCTACACTCCTTTATACAAATAATATATAGCTAATTTGTTATCATTAATATAAGGTCACACGTACACACCTTTATACAAATATATCAGCCAATCACAGTTTTCAAAATTCTGTCAAACCGAGTTGTTTGTCTTGAACTTTACTTAGGAGTTATAAAAGTTATCTAGAATTCTTTGCTTGGCTAAGATGTACGCTGGTTTGTTGCTTCCCCTTGGAACCCATTTGAAGAGTATATCTTCAAATTTGTTTTTCCAGAATCTAACCTCTCGAATCCAATTAATTATGCTGAAATCCAAAATGTTGTTGTTGAGAAGATCTACTAGATTTTTGTAATCCCCTTAGAAAAATACTTTCTTATATCCTTTGCTCTAATAACTCTGCATTGCGAAAATGAGTGCTTGAAATTCTCCTTCTAAAGCACGTACTGGTGTGTGATGCTCAGCTTTGCCAGCACCTAAGTATGTGCCCCATTCATCTCTTGATAATCCAACCTGCTTTAGAAAGTCTTGTTCCTCTTGTGAAAGAACCATTGTAAATTTTTGTAACTGCAATCTGAACTTCATATATGACTAAATAACCACACGGAGAAACCAATTTAGACGAGTTGTTGAGCCAATCATGTCAAACAATGTACTGTATGTGGCAAAATAAATTAAATTCTCATTTAATATGTTTATCAGTTTATGTTTTTTCTTATGCACAAATTTCAAAAACGGCAAGCTGTTTGGGTGTTACTGTGTTAGTAAGGGAGATAGACGGCGGAGGTGAGATTCGGGTCGGGCGTGAGACATGGGTATTCGAGGATCCAACGGTGAAAAATGAGTTCGAGAAGATCGTGACTGAATCGAGAGTGTACGGATGTGGATCCAACGGTCGTCGCATTCTAAAAACCGACGGTTGAGATTTGCTGTGTAAACAAATAGTGGTGGTTTCCTTTTTCTCTCATTCTCTTTATTAATGGTAGGAACAATTTAAGATAAATACAGAAAAGGTCCCTATACTTTACACAAATGCTTGAATTGAAAGCATCGTTAGTTGTAAATAGACAAACTAACCCAGGTAAAGAGTCAAACCATGGTTCATTTGATCATAATTGTTTTCGATTGCGGTACTTGAGGGCTATAAATTGAGTATTAGCACACTTTTTAAAAAAAAAAAATTTTGATATCTATAGACGAATCTAATTTTGGACAAAAGGAACAAAAAAAAGAGAGGAATCTAATGGTGTTTGTGCAAGTTGTGTTCATTAATTGAATTTTGATTCCTAAAACAAGAAAGAAAATAATTGGTTTCAAATATATGTATATGTATATTTGTTTTCTTGACGCAAACCAGCTCTGTTATATATGCATTAGCTCCCTCCAAAACAAAACAGAGGACGTTGTTAAAGAAAGCCCTCCAAGAATCTTAGTTCATCTTCCTCAAACAAACAAAAATGTCTGCAGATGATTTTTTACGTGAACATTCACTTAATGAGTTCTACACAATGTTTTCCAGAACCATAAGAGGAAACTTGATCCATCTCCTCCGAGATTTGTATTCGTCCGCCACTCCAGATTCTGAACACTCCCCTACCATTAATCTCGTCTTTGGCTACTTACATTTTTACACTTCCACTAATTCAAAAAAATTCAATAATATCTTCAATTTTTTATTATAATCTTTTTTATTTATTTAGAAATCACTGTGCTTGCAAATGACAATGAGGAAATCAACAGAAATTCCATTTATTGCTTTGGACGTTATGAAGGGGACTTATTAAATCTCGAGAAAATCTCGAGGCACAGGAGATGGAGCAACTTTACAACTTTGATTGTTCGTTTCAACTCAGAAGTGCTAGATTGTTTTTGCCAAGTTTTACAAAGGCATGATTCATTTTCAGTTATGTATTCGTTCTTCAAATTTGTTTTTGTTTTTTTTGTTTTTTCCTTTTTGGGGTTTATATACAACATATTATTTTTTCTCTAATTAACGAACGATGATTGCATGCTAGTTTATTTAGTTAAAAGTGATGTATAGCTAAAGACTAAAAACTACAAATCAAAGCTACAAAATCATCGGATGAGCTCGTGAGAATCTTCGGTGATGCGAATCAGCTTGAGGACGAAAGTTATCGTAAAAATTGTTCAAGCTACGACGGGGAATGAGCCGCTCTGTTTCTTGAAAGTTTATGCGAATTTCTTTCTGGGTTAAAATATGAGGACCTTCCCGTAGACGTTGAGCCTATTCCTAAGGCGTATGTTCAGGTAAAGTTTGATTTTTTGTTCATTCCGATTTTACATCTCAGATTAAGTCTTTTGCTTTATGGCAGGGATTTAATCAGAAAGATGATAGATTATGAACCCACTTTAAAACCTACTCTCTTTGAAACTTCTCTTACTTTCGTTTAAAAGCACATTCCCATTTCAATCTTTAGCCAGATTTTGTTTAGAGGAAGCTTTTTGTTTTTTTTTTCGACATCCAGGTTTCTGAAACTAATTTAGGTTCATATCTTAATTTTTTGACCAAATCTCATATTCTAAAGCTAATTTCTACCATCTTCATTTCTATTTTTCAAGCATTTCTTTGCCGTTTTGATTATATCTGAGTTATCTCTGAATCACGCTCTCTAATGTTGGTAATATCCTGAAATTATAGTAGAAGATTTTAATATTTCGATATTATATATTCACATATCTGATTTGCGCAAATTTGTAGGGTTTTGGATCAAGAATTTCGAAATTATGTATTCGTGATCCACCACCATGAACCACCGGCTTTCCAGCCTCTTGCTCCACCAGTTGCACAACCGCCTCCTGCTCGACCTGTTGCACAACAGCCTCTTTCTCTACCGGTTGCTCAAAATATATGCGCTAATCCTCCACAACATCAATTAACGAACGATGATTGCATGTTAGTTTATTTAGTTAAAAGTGATGTATAGCTAAAGATTAAAAACTACAAATCAAATAGCAGATGTGTTCAAAATGATATGGCTTGAGTGCGATTTTGTTGTGGAATCTAACTGATTTATATAAGTGAAAAAGAAAAGCTCTTTTGGGAGTTAACTTTTTAATATCAAATAGATTGACCTCTACATATAGTAAGATCGTGGGGTTATGTAGGTAAGGGTGTATACTCATTATTGTACAAGAGCCTCATTGCCTTGGTTTCTTCTTTTTTTTTTGTCAAAACATTATTAATTATAATACAAGATTAAAACTTCACTCTGCTTAAAGCATCTCCAACTCCACTTGAAATCTCACTCTAAACTCCATTAATTAATAATGTTTAGACAAAGTTCAAAGTATGTGCAGAAAATTTTGGTTTTGGTTATATCAAGCGTAGAAATCACACAGAAATCACACAGCTTAGTACAAAAGAATAAATAATGAGCTTGTAATGACTGGGCCTGAGATGCCTATATTTAACAGAAAAAAATGATCTATCTATTAATAAAAATACAAGATATCTTTTAACAGAGAGATTTCCCCAGTCTCTATCAATCTGCTATAGAGAATAACCCTAACTCTAACTCTAGTTCCTGGAACGGCGAAGATGGAGCAAACTGAAGGTGGCGATAAGTTTTGCATTACAGGTCAAGGAGTACAAAGGCATTAGCATACGAGCCCATGTCCTTTGGATTGAGGAGAAAACCAAAAATTATAACCAAAAATTATGTTGCTCTATGGTACTTGGAGATTGGTGTGTCTTTTACTCCAAGAAAGGAGATATGACAAAGTATCGAAGGAGGCAATGTGAAAAGGGTTTTCTGTATTTCTCATCAAAGGATTTACAACGATATATATACTGAAACATTTAGACCTACTTTCCTAAACTACTGAGATCACAAGAATATTACAAAGTAAATAGCGTAAGTGATACTAGCCGTAACAACAAGATACCTCGTGGAATCATATCCCAGAAACTTCAGATCGTTGGTGTGACATGGTTTACAAGGATTCGATCTCTCTGAAGAGATTCCACTACGAATCTTTCAGCGAGGTCTTAATGTGGAATTCTTGTTTAAGTCGCCAGTTTCGACAAGACTTGTAGTTAGAGTATGACCGAAAATGTACTCAAGGTTGAGAAAATGTGGAGATCAAGGTCTAGAACTTGGTTCAGGATTCATGAACCAACTGATTGATTCTTTGGGCGAAGACGAGGCAATGCTTTTGGATCAAGGCATAACTGTGCTCGCCAATGACACTGATCGATTCGTTAGAAATGCCATCTATTTCAGTGTTTGTCATAGAATGATCACAAATGATCTCTTTCTTTTTAATCTCGAGACAAAAAGACGGAGCCGGTTCACATATTTGATTGGTCATTAGTTCAGTTCTCTAGCGCTCGACGGTGCTTCCCAAGTTTTAGGCAAACATGATTGATCTCAACTATGTTTTCCTCTTCAACATATGTTTTTGTTGTTGTTGTTGTTGTTTTACTCTAATTATTGACGATAACGTGCTACATTTTTTAGTTGAGATCCATACTTCCAGATAACAGTAAGGATCGTAGCTGTATTGAGATTTGTCTGAATTTTTTTTCCTAAATAATAAAGCAAATGGCTAGCTGTTAAAAGAAGCATGGAAAGAAAATTAACAGTTTCAAATTAAATAGAATTAAATAGGTAAAGTATAACCGCAAATAATATAAGATGAAGACAAATTGAACATAAATAACCAGCTTCTACTTTAGACCTCCCATGTGTGCAGAAAGAGTAACATAATTAAGTGAAGAAAAAAAGTCACTATATATATTTTCTTCTTAACAATAAAAACAGTATATTTACACAAAATCATAGAAACTTGTTTCCTAACCGGAGAGAATGCTCATCAGTCATCACCTGATAGACTGCTCACTCTCACGTCAAATATTATGTTGTCATCGTCCAAACTCCTTGTTTTCAGCCGTAAGAATTGTCTTGCTTCTTACCATGCTAATTTAGTAAAAATGAGTCATTTAGGCAAGATGCAACAACTTGAGCCATAGAACCGAATTTAGATAAAAATAAAACTAAACGGACTATACTCACCAATTCTAAACCTTTTTCCGATAATACTTGCGAGTATCCGAGTTTGGTTCGTGTTTACTAAGATTTATCCGAATTACTAACTACCACAACAATCAATCCGAACGGTGGTGTGGTTATGGACTCTCTCAATGAATAACAACAAGTCTATTATATTACTTTTTAACCTATGAAAGATTTTTTTTTTTGGACAACAACCTATGAAAGATAGTAAGAGCAAATAAGAGAGATGTACAGTTGATGAGAAATTTTGCCTTCACGTCTTTTAGAACTTTATAATATATATCCCCAACTTACAATAAATTACATTAACTTGAAATCTAAAATGCTAGATTAAAAGAATTTGAAAATGGCTTAAAACTAGTTTGGTCTCTCAGCCATTTTGTTTCTCATGTGTAGGGCTAGAACGTTGGCAATCAGCTAAGCCAAAATAAAAAAAAGTTACTTTACTAAATAAGAACAGTTGAATTAAATGATTCATCTGTGACACAATTATTAATTATACATGTCACGAATTATAAGATTTGAATAAGAAGAGTTAAATTTGATTTTGACCCATTTCGGTCTCTAATGATTGAGGGCCCATTTTGTTTTGTTTCTTTTGGTTTCTAATTTTGAGTTTTCTATGGCAGATATTCCAATGGGCTGGTTATTCTTTTCTAACCAGATTAGTGTTGTTAAATCATTATCATGAACTTTCTGTTCTTAGTAACTTGGTATCAATTTGGTACAAGTTAGGTACGTTCTAGTTAAATCACCACGTAAACACTAAACTTTGAAAAAGATATACAACCAAATCATGAAAGCGAACTCCAGAAGGTAGAGTTTTACAGATTTTGCTTAGCAATTGTAAGTTTTTCAAGGTAATCAAAATTTTCTGAATATATTCTTATTATATAAAGTAGTGTGTTGATATTCTATATAGTATAAAGGTAGATTCTTATCACTGATATTTCAAGATACATATAATTTTTTTTCCTTAAATTTTCTTCTCTTCTAATATAATTTTTTCTTACTGTTTTTCTTCGTTACATCGATTACTGATAAGTTAATATCTTCGTTATATCGATTACTGTTTTTTTCCGTTATATTTACTGAAACTGAAAATGTTTTTGCGACAAACATTAACTAAAATTTTTAATAAATGTCAGTAATATGGATGTTTAAATAATGGTTTTCCTTACGTCATAAAATAATGGATGTAGAAGTGTATTTTGCAAATTTTTACTTTCAAAATCAACAAATCTCCGTAAAGGCGTAAATGTTTCATGCAAAAATAAGATATTGTTAAGGCCACTGTCAAACTTACCTGCAAATAATAAATATGATCATTGTTTTAACATTAATAATAATTCTCAAATCCTAAACATTAAATAATAATTGGTCAAAATTTTATCGGAAATTTCTGACAGATTTCCTACCACCAGACTGCCCGTTTTTAGTCGAAAATGGTAAAAAAACATACTAAATCAATTTTGAACATGTGTTTTTAAAAATCATCAGAAATCCATTAGAAATTTCTGATGAATATTTGACAGATACAAACATTTTTGATGGATTTTCGAAGGCAATGCGATGAATAAAGGCTTGGAAACATCGAAATTGAATTTATTTTTTTGATAATTATGATTGTTATGATGATATTAGTTATTATAAAGGAGTTAGATGTTATTTTATCTCAAAATTATATTGTTTTCATCATTTAACTAAATATATATATCAAACCCTAAAATATAATCTTAAGTTTTATATATCTTTAAGAAGGTTATATGTTGGTCATTAATAAATTTTAAAATTCATCATAACTTTTGTTTTATGTTGATTCATAAAGGAAATGTTGTTATATGAATCTAATCATGTAATTTAAAGACTAATCTCTTTAAATTTTGTAATTTTTCATACCTTAATCATTAGTCTGTCGAAAATGGGTAAAAAATGGCTTATATATAGATATTCTAAATTTTTCTAAGTGTAAACAGAATTGTAGATCCATATGAACATAAATTGATGTATTTTTTATATCTAGATGTTTTACGACAGATTTCAGACGGCCTAAATAAAATACATCATTTTTTGTTAAGAGTGTAAAACTTTAGGAACATGTGTTATATTCATTAGAAAGCATCTAGATATAAACAATACAGCAATTTATGTTCATATAGCAACATATTTGTAAATTTTTCAAGTCGTTTTTGTTATGTTCACAATAGCAACATTTTTCAAGTCATTTTGTAAATTTTCATCTTCTGCATGCGCTTCCTATATAGTATAGTACTCTTTCTTATCTTATATGGACATGATCATGATCATCTCAACAGTTGTTTTAATTAAATGTTACGAGGTAACCATGATTATCCAAATACATAAATTATGTTGAAGTAGATACTGTTGGCCAAATATTATTACATGCTCAAGTATCGTAGTTGTAAGAGCATTTCCATTAGTGTTATTCACTCATAGATTTCTTAGGAATAGTTTAGTATTTTTTTTAGAGAGAAAAAAAAATTAAAACATTAAAAACAAAAAAAATATCCAACCAATCGCAGCCTTCCACCTGGCGTAAGAGACAGTCTCTTTATCTCTTATATAAGGAGCGATCCATCAAAATTTTAGAGAAATATCTAGGTTTTTGTGCCAAAATCTGAGTAAAAGACCCTAATAGAGATGCTCTAAGATCTTACCTTGTTTCAAAAAGCAATTTTCTTTCCGTGACTAAAAGTAGTGGAAAGTGGAAACACGTTTCTTTCAAACTCAGTAAGTCATGATCACTATAAATTAGTGAAAAACACATTTGATAAAAAGAGATAAAAAAACATTTTTGAGATCAACAACATCATGTACATGTATGAGTGAAACTTGGTAAAAACCATCGAGCTCTAGAGGATTGAACTGAAGAGCTATCAAATTTGTGCAGCGACTCCGTCTTCCTTGTCACGAGACTGAAGAGAAAGGTATCGTTTGCGTTGTTCTCATGATCAATAACACTGAAGTAGATGGAATTTCGTATCAGTCCATTAGTTTCGTTGGCGAGGACAGTGATTCCTTGATCCAAAAGCATTGACTCTCCATCTCCCAAAGAATAAATCCGATCGCGATTTTCCACGAATCCTGATGATGAAACGACCTTGAAAACCCGGAAGGACCATTTTCTAGATATCGGTCTCAAAAGTTGCTCAACCTTGAGAACGTCTCCTGTTACTGTGACTACAAGTTTTGTGGCAAAAAGGCGCCAATGATTACTTGGTTTACGAAGTTGCCGACCATGGCAAAACATCTCCACAGAAACACTACGTCGAAAGGTTTCTTGTGGAGTCTCTCCAGAAAAATCGAAGATTCTAAAATCACGAGCACGGTAGCTTAAAAAGTAAAGCTTGTGATCCTTGTAAACCAAGTCACAACACTCTGAAACTACCGGAATTTGATTCCACGAGTTAGCTCCTTTCTTGGAATAAACCACACATCATCTTCCAAGTCCCCACGAAACTACATGATCTTTGGTTTTCTCGTCAATCCAAAACACAGCGGATCGTAAGTGCATACCACGATACTCCTCTCCGTCGTGACTTGTAACGAGGAACCGATCATCTTTGGTTCGTTGAATCTTTGTCGTTCCGATCTGTGACTCCATAGGAGGTAGATTGATCCGCTCGTTGGTAAAGAGATTCACAATGTAGAGATTACGCAGGTTATTTTGCATCAAGAGCCAACTTTCACAGGTTGCTATACAAATACTTTTTGCGAATTCCAAACCAAGATCTTGCGTTCTATAAAGTTTGTCTCTCTCCTCGGGATTGAACAACGTGCAAGAGGAACTGTTGTTGTTTTCGTTGTCTTCGGGGAAGAGAATCAGCCAAGGGATCAGATTATTCTTGGGCACGCATTGTCTCCAAGCAGAGTGCCATGACGAACATACGGATTTAGCTCGTTGGAAATTAGCAAAACTGAGGCGTTCGAAAACCGAATTTAACAGATCTAGAGGGAGATCTGACCAGGATTTGAGACGCTCATGAGAATTAGGGTTATGCTTCTGCTCTGTCTCCTCCATGGCAAATTGAGAGAGAGAGATTTGATTATAAAAGCGAGACGGTTTAATTGTTTTCTCTTACCCTCAGAAGTTCCGTATTTATGACACAACTAGACCGTCTTACTCGAACCTAACTAAACTAGGAAGCATTGGTAATGACGCGTCAGGTTATATATGGGCTTCATCGGCCCAGTCAACCAGTGTATTATGTTTTGCTTTTGCATAAAAAAACGTAAAAATGAGAAAAGCGTTTACAGGTTTTTAGGAGTTCGTTCAAATAATATAGTTTTTTAATTAGAATTGTTGTGATTACCCATCACACTTTTTATGTTGACCCGAATTACTTCAACTCCAAGTTGTTTTATCTCATCCACAATTATGTCAATTACTGTTCAAAATTTTGCTAAGCGTTAATCAAATAGTCGGATAACTATTAACTTCTAACACTAAATCAATAAATCGGAAATTATATGGGATTCATCGAGAATTTTTGTCTTATGAATTTTATCTAACTTTATTGTTAATATATTACATAGAGTAACTAAACGCGAAAAATAAGGATTTGGTGTAGTGGCTGTGGCATTTTATTTGGCTTTAGTGTCATAGATTCAAATGTTTTTTTAAGTTTTAGTTTAAATGAAGAGTAAAATAGGCTAAATAGTTTTTACATCGTTTGTGGTGTGCTGTGTACGTACACCGCATAATATGTTATATGTAAATATAGAAATATTCCTTTTGTATACACCTAGGTCTTCTTGTATTAGCTACAATCAAGGATTCATATTTTCTACACAACGTCGACGTTTGCAAACTGAGTCTGAATTGCTGAATTACTAGGGTTTATTTTTGGAAGGTACCGATCGCTTGGTAAGGTATTTTCTAATACATTAAAAGGTGGTCTAAAAAGAAAAACTTGTTTTTGTTGTGAAAACTTAGAAACTTTATTAATCACTGGAATGTATATATAGAGTACATAGGGAATCTAGGTTAAGTACAATGCCCTGATGGGCCTAATGGGCCGGTATAAGAGTCCATATGTGATATGTGTTATAACACTCCCCCTTGGACGAGTGAACCGGGTCAGCTACTCAATCGGGATCTCGATAATGCGCTGGGGAATGTTGCCTCATTAAAACCTTACCAGGAAAAACCCAGTGAGACAAAACCATGGTGAAGGAAAAAGAGTACAACACGCATTACTCCCCCTGATTGTAGCATCACTGCAGATCTCTAAGTCTATACATTCCTATCTGTTTGACGAGCTTCCGGTGTGTTGAAGTAGGCAATGATTTGGTGAAGAGGTCAGCTGAATTCTCACTGGATCGGACCTGCTGAACGCTGAGAGTGCCGTCCTTCTGCCAGTCTGAGGTTGAGAAGAACTTCGGTAGAATGTGCTTCGTCCGATCTCCTTTGATATATCATTCCTTGAGCTGAGCTATGCATGCCGCGTTGTCTTCATACATCACCGTGGGCTGTGTGTCTTCGTCCATACCACAATCTCTGCGGATGTGCTGAGTCATGGAGCGCAGCCAGACGCATTCCCTACTAGCCTCATGAATGGCTAGGATTTCAGCATGGTTTGATGAAGTGGCAGTGAGTGTCTGCTTCATTGATCTCCAAGAGATGGCTGTTCCTCCATGCGTAAAAACGTAGCCAGTTTGAGACTTAGCAGTGTGCGGATCTGATAGATATCCTGCATCGGCGAAGCCGACTAACCCATCTTTATTTTGGTTAGTATAGAAGAGTCCTAAGTCTTGAGTACCTCGAAGGTATCTTAGGAGATGTTTTATACCGTTCCAGTGCCTCTGAGTTGGAGATGAACTATATCGAGCGAGGAGGTTCACGGTGAAACATATGTCTGGTCTAGTGTGACTAGCCAGGTACATTAACGCTCCTACAGCACTGAGGTATGGCTTTTCAGGACCAAGGATTTCTTCATCATCCTTTTTGGGACCAAGAGGGTCATCACTTAAGCTTCTAACTACCATTGGGCTGGTCAATGGGTGAGCTTGGTCCATATTAAATCGCTTGAGTACCTTTTCGATATAAGCCGATTGATGCACAAGGATTCCTCCTTTGATGTACTCAAGTTGTAATCCCAAACAGTATTTTGTTTTGCCTAGGTCTTTCATTTCGAATTCTGCTTTTAAGCAGTCGACTGTTTGGGAGATCTCACCAGATGTTCCGAGGATGTTTAGATCATCCACGTATACTGCTATGATTACAAATCCTTTGTTTGAGTACTTCTTGATGAAGATGCATGAACTGATGGGGTCAATTTTTGTAGCCTTCTTTGATGAGGTAATCGCTGAGGCGGTTGTACCACATACGCCCACTTTGTTTCAGTCCATACAAGGATTTGTTCAGCCTGATGCAGTATTGATCTCGAGATGCATTTTTGTCTTTTAGTTCAATGCCATCTGGGAGTCTCATATATATTTCGTTGTCCAGGGGCCCATAGAGATATGCGGTTATAACATCCATTAACCGCAGATCAAGATTTTCTCTTATGGCCAGACTTATGAGGAATCGAAATGTTGTTGCATCCACCATTGGAGAATAAGTCTCCTCATAATCGATTCCGGGTCTCTGTGAGAATCCTTGTGCTACAAGCCGTGCTTTGTATCGAACGACTTCACCGAGTTCGTTCCTTTTGCGCACAAAGACCCATTTGTGGCCCACTGGCTTGATGTGTGATGGGGTCCGGATGATCGGACCGAACACGTTTCTGAGTTTGAGACTCTTTAACTCCACGTTTATGGCTTCTTTCCATTTTAGCCAATCTGTTCGATGTGTACACTGTGTTATTGACGTGGGTTCTAGATCCTCTTGCGTGAGCGCAACATCAAGTGCTACTTTGTATGCAAAGAGTGCATTTAAGTCGACTTCTTTTCGATTCCATTGTATTCCGGACATATTGTAATTGATGGAGATCTCATTGTTATCTTCTGAACCTGGAGATTCGGCGTCCCGAACTTCCATTGAGGGTTCATTAGATTGAGTCTCAGCCGCGGCTATGTCTGATATTGCAGGAATCCCGGTTTCGGTTATTGCACCTTTCTTTGATTTCCGGGGATTCTTATCTTTGGAACCGAGAGGTCTGCCCCGTTTGAGACGTGGTGCAGACTCTGTAGCAACTTGGGTCTGTCCCGTTGGGACAGCTATTCGTACTGGTGCATTACAAGCTGGGATGTACGATTTGGTTACTTTGGTCGGGTCAGCAAAGGAATCTGGCAATTGATTAGCTAGCTTTTGATAATGAATAATCTTTTGGATCTCTGAATCACATTCTAGAGTCCGAGGATCTTGCCAATTTAATGATGTTTGATTCCATGAAAGATCTTTGACTAGCTTGTTTGTCTCACCACCTAAAGAGGGATATACCGATTCATCGAATTGGCAATCCGCATATCTGGCCTTGAAGAGATCTCCAGTGGTTGGCTCGAGATATCTTATGATAGTGGGAGAGTCAAAACCAACATATATTCCCATCCTTCTTTGAGGTCCCATTTTGGTTCGATGTGGTGGAGCAATGGGTACATATACTGAACACCCAAATGTTTTGAGATGGGAGATGTCTGGCTCATGACCCGAGAGTAGTTAGGATGGGGAATATTTGTGTTCACTAGATGGCCGGATGCGTATGAGTTCAGCAGCATGTAATACTGCATGTCCCCATGCTGAGGCCGGGAGCTTTGATCTCATGAGTAATGGTCGGGCTATCCATTGAATGCGTTTAATGAATGATTCAGCCAATCCATTTTGAGTATGGACATGTGCTACAGGATGTTCCACGGTTACCCCTATGGCCATACAGTAGTCATTAAACGCTTGTGAGGTAAATTCACCAGCATTGTCAAGGCGGATAGTCTTTAGTGGGAAGTCAGGGAAATGGGCCCGCAATTTTATGATTTGGGCCAAGAACCTAGCGAAGGCTTGGTTCCGAGAGGACAAGAGACAAACATATGACCAACGGGTCGATGCGTCTATAAGGACCATGAAGTACCGGAATGGTCCGGAAGATGGATGTATAGGTCCACAGATATCGCCCTGGATTCTTTCTAGGAAATGAAGTGTTTGTTTAGAGATTTTAACTGGTGAAGGCCGAGTGATCAATTTACCTTGAGAACAAGCTGTGCTCATGAGGTGTTGAGGATAAGCTCGGTTTTCTTTGAGGGTATGCCCTTGAGAGTTTTGAATTAGTTTACGCATCATATTTGCACCGGGATGACCGAGCCGGTCGTGCCAAATAGTATAATCAGTAAACCAGGCTTTGAGAGTGGTATTAGCTTCAATCATACTGACTTTAGCATGGTAAAGTCCAGTAGAGAGCGCGGGTATGGTTTCGAGGATTTGTTTATGGCCGTCTACGGTTTTAGTGACTAGGAGGGATTCTTTGTTCCCTTGACCTTGGGTTTCTATGTGGAAACCATTCTGTCTTATATCCTTGAAGCTCAGAAGATTTCTCTTCGAACTAGGAGATATAGAGTATCTGGTATTTCAAGTTGTGTGCCATTTGATAGCAACACATAGGCATGGCCATATCCTTCGATAAGGTTTGAGGGACCCGCGATGGTGCTAATATTTGCGGTTTGATAGGTTAGGTTTATGAAGTAACTTTTGTTTCTTAAGATAGTGTGGCTGGATCCACTATCTACGACTATGGTTTCCATTTGCTGGTGTGCTTTATTATGAATAGAAGATAGAATTCAGTATTGAGGAATTCAGAAAATGTGATAAATCATAAAATAAAGCAGTGTCTGAGAATAAAGGCAAATGGAAAAAAATGAAACAAATCCCAAAATGAAAAAAATAAAGAACAAAATCAAATTGTATCAGAGTTTCAGATGATTGAATTAATCGAGGAGATCAGCTGTTTCATAGTCCATGGGGTCGGTCTGCTCGTTTGTGGTGTTCTCATCATCAAGGAGGTCGTCACCTTCCAGGTTAGCAGCATCGACTGGCTGAGTCATGTTGGCTTCAGCAGGAGCTTTTCCGTACTTCTGGTATAGATCGCAGTGGATCTTGGGGGTGCGACATTGCTTTGTTGGGTGGTTGAACATCCCACATCTGGTACAAGCAGAGTGATCGGGGTTGGTGTGGCGGGTCGGCTTGGTGATGCCTCGACCACGACCAGGACCATAACTGAGGTTAGGTCGGTTGCCACGACCATGTCCGCGTCCACGTCTTCCACGTCCATGTCCTCGGCCATTACCACGTCCATTACCACGTCCACGGCGGTGATCTGAGGATCTATCGGGTTGAACATGGTAGGACTCTTGACGAGAAGCTGGGACAAGAGCCGATCCCGGGGGCCTCATAGCGCTGTTCCTCATAAGCAGCTGGTTATTCTTCTCAGCGAGGAGAAGACAGGACAACAAGTCTTCGTACAATGTGTGTTTCATTGCACGGTATTGTTGTTGGAGCACAACATTCTCTGTGCTGAATGTGGATAATGTTTTCTCGAGGAGATCATTATCTGTCACATCCTCGCCACAGAGTTTCCGGATGGCAACAATACGAAAGAGTTCGTTGTTGTAATCATCTACGGATTTGTAGTCCTGGAACCGAAGGTTCTTCCAGTCGAAATCTGCCTGAGGCAACTGGACCATTTTCTGATGGTCATATCGCTTTTTCAGCGCTTGCCACAATTCAAGTGGATTCTCAAGAGTGAGATATTGCTGCTTAAGGCTCGGGGCCAGATGATGGCGTATGTGACATATCGCCTGAGACTGTCCCTTACGGGATGCGGTGTTACCGTCGGTAATACACGCATCGAGTTCTTTCGATGCGAGGAACAAGCGCATGTCTAGGGCCCACTCGAGGTAGTTATCCCCGGAGACGTGAAGGGCCTCGAATTCACATTTCTGAATGTTTGACATCTGAAACATGAGATTGATTTTGTTAGGGATTGTTTTGAGAAAATTTTGAATGCTGATGATGAAACTTTCTATTTTGAGAATATTTCTATTTTAGGAAAGTTTTTAAATTTGGAAAGTTTCTAATTTGGGTAATTTTCTAAATGAGGAAAGTTTTTATGTCGGGAAAATTTCTATATGAGGAAATTTTTTATATGAGGAAACTTTCTATTAGAGGGAACTTTCTCGGAAATAGTAAATTTTAAAGGGTATGGTTTTAGTTACCCCGAACATGATGTCGGTTTAATAGCTGTGATTTAATCGGTTAAAGCCGAATATAATTTCGGTTAATGAGAACCAGGTTTAGCCGGTTTTAGGCGGTTTAGGAGGAACCCTAGGGGAGCCGAATATGATTAGGGTTTTATCTAGGGTTTTAACGGTTTGGAAAACATATTTTGGATGTGATTTCGAGATCTATAGGATCTGTGGTCGATGGTTTTAATAATTTCACAAGGACAACAAAGAAATCACGTGAAAAGGACTAGGGTTTAAGCATTATGACTTACGATTTTGAAGATTACAAAATCGTGAATCAAGCTTAGGATTTAGGGTTGATTTTCTTAGTTTATTCAATCAAGTGTTTCAAGCAAGAGAATCAACAATCAAATAAGCTGCAACAAGCTTATTAAACATGAAAAAAATCGAATAGGTTTATGCCATAAACATGGCCAAAAACGGTTGTTAGATTTTTGTAGATTAGGGTTTTATAAAACGAGTTTAAAACCTTTGAACATGCATAAACTTGTAATTTAAACAATCAATCAACAAGTTATCAATCAATCATCAGAGTATCAAACACTTTCAATCAATTAGAGATCGATTTTTTTTTTTTTTTATAGGGTTTTGAAGTGTTTAAACAACAGGTTCTATGGCTCTCAGTTTTAGAAGATACCTTTTCCACCTTTGGATTTCTGACAGGCTAATGAAACTGGGAGCTAATAGACCTCAGTTAGCCGCTACAAATTCCAAGGATTGATCACCAAAACTGGAGAAGCTGCTGGTTGAAGAAGGAAAAACTCGGATCTGGTTTTTTTTTTTTCGGTTGATCGTCGTGTACTGTAAGTGTGCGTGAGGGCGCGTCCGACGTTGGATCGACAAACGGTTTTCACCAGTAGATTCGTCTCGTCGAGGGCTTCGATTTGATATGTAGATCGTCTTCTGGTTCCTCACGGTTTGGAAGATATGCGTCTTTTAAGTTTCGACTTGCTTTTAGGGTTTTGGTGGTGGCCGGATTTATTAGGGTTTTTCGCTCAGAGAGTCTTATCGTGCTGATAACGTGTTGTGAAAACTTAGAAACTTTATTAATCACTGGAATGTATATATAGAGTACATAGGGAATCTAGGTTAAGTATAATGCCCTGATGGGCCTAATGGGCCGGTATAATAGTCCATATATGATATGTGTTATAACAGTTTTTGATATATAGTGGTTTTTCACCTTCTCCCCCTCAATTAATATATATAGAAAAAAACAAAAACAGAAAAAGATCAAAAAGGTGTTTGAACAAAACTCATGCATATACAATGTTTTAGGGTTAATGCACATAATAGCCAAACAAACCCATTCAAGAAAAAAAAATGGAAACCTTTTCGACGAATTTTGTTTGGAAAAGTGGTTCTTTAACCGTCCAAAAGGTTAAAGTGTTAACAAAATAATGAGAGAAAAAAGTACAAAAAGTAAAAGAGTTTTGTGAACAAAGCTTATGCATGTTGACCCAAAAAAACAACAAAGCTCATACATATACAGTGTTTGGCAGTTTGGGGTTCATGCATGATGCATATATTTATAACTCACGCTAAAATTCAAGCTCCTCCGCTATATATACATAATAACCAGGCAAACCCATATTTCAAGAATAACAGAAGACATTTCAACAAAAAATATTTTAAAAAACAAAATCCATTCAAGAACACAAATTTAGCCACAATAAGATGGGGAGAAGAAACTTATGGGCGTTAATCTATGTAACAGTGATGATGATAGTTGGGGTAGGATCAAGTACTCTTCACAGAGTAGGTGGCGGACTATACACTTGGAACCCCATGGTTAACTTCTCCGATTGGGCCACCCACGAACGCATCTACTCCGGCGATTGGCTCTGCATCTGGTTGTTTCTTCATCTTCGATATTTCTGGAGAGATTCCACTACAAACATTTCATTGTGGTGTTAGTGTGCAAATACCTCGGTTAGTACTTCGTCAACCAAGCAATCCATGGAGCCTTGTTGCGACAAAACTTGTAGTCACAGTGACTGGAGAAGTCCTCAAGGTTGAAAAAATATGGAGAGCGAGGTCCAGAACCTGGTCCTTTCGGGTTTTCAAGGTTTTGTCGTCAGGACTCGTGAAGACACACGAACGGATTAATTCTTTGGGAGACGAGTCAATGCTTTTGGATCAAGGCATCACTGTCCTCGGCAATGATACTGATGCATTCATTCGAAATTCTATCTATTTCAGTCATAGTCATGGAAACAACACAAATGATATCTTCCTTTTTAATCTCAAGACACGGAAGATGGATCCGCTGCACAAATTTGATAGTTCTTCCGTTCAATTCTCTAGAGCTCAATGGTTCTTACCAAGTTTTACGCAAACATGATTGATCTCAACTATGTTTTCCTCTTCAGTAATATATATGTTTTATTAGCAATATGTTGTTGTACTCTAACTAATGATGATTACGTGCTAGTTGTTTTAGTTAAACTAAAAGTGATGTATATATACACAAAGGTTAAATTTACAAATCAAGAGAAATGTGTACAAGACAATATGCTTAAGCGAACGATTGCTGTGGAATTTACGTGTTTATAGTATAAACAAAAGCTCTTCAGAAAGATTAAACTTTTTAACATGAAAAACTAAATTGATGTCTATCCTTAACCGTGGGTATGTGTAGGTAGTACTGACGATAACTAAATGCCATGTTCCTTTCCAAATTAATTTTGCACTAGATTTCTTTAAAAAGGCTTTAGTGGACGATTCGTGACTTAACACTATATTCCAAACATTGGTCAGAGCATCATAATTGGAGTTTCTCAACTTGAGCTTTTCAATTTAAGTGTAAACATAAATTCAAATGTAACACAAATTATAATAATATTTAATTGAAATGTATCTCAATATCATATAATAACAAGTGTAAGGAGAGTTTCCATCGGTTTCTTAAGAGTTTCTCATTTTCTCATTTTCTCATTTTTTTAATTCTTGGTGTTCTAACCGATTCGTGACTTGCCTTACTAGTTAGTATACCTTCATGAAAACATCTCTCACGACCATATCTTCAAACTAATTAATAAAACACTGTCTTGTCCTCGCCCAGTAAATAATAAATTGGCAAAGTTTGATGTGACAAATTTTAGATATGTTTCTAGAAAAGCATTATTTTTAGTCATCCAAATATTTTCCAAAATGTGATTTTTCTAGAACTATAAAAAAATTTGTTTCAATTACTCATTCAATTTTTTTACTAACTCTTCTAAAAACTAGGTAAAATTTATGCAAAAGGAAGAAGCCAAAAAGATAAATTTTAAGCATAAGAATACTTGTGGGCTATAATGACTGGGCCGATTGATGAAGTCAATAAAAAACCTAACGCGTCATTACCAATCCAGACCTAGTTTAGGTTGGATTAAGACGGGAACTTCTGAGGCAAGGCATTACATCTTATAGTCTTCGTTTAATAAAATCTCTCTTTCAATTTGCCATGGAGAAGAAGAAGCATAACCCGGAATCTCACGAGTGTCTCAGACAAGATACATCCAAATCTTGGTCCGATCTTCCACTAGATCTGTTGAATTCGGTTTTCGAACGCCTAAGCTTTGCCAATTTCCAACGAGCAAAATCTGTATGTTCGTCGTGGTACTCTGCTTCGAGACAATGCGTGCCCAAAAATAATCATATCCCTTGGCTGATTCTCTTACCCGAAGACAGCAACAACAACAGTTCCTCCTGCACGTTGTTCAATCCCGAGGAGAAAGACAAACTTTACAGAACGCAAGATCTTGGTTTGGAAATTGCAAAAAGTATTTGTATAGCAACCTATGGAAGTTGTCTCTTGATGCAAAATAATCTGCATAATCTCTACATTGTGAATCTCTTTACCTACGAGAGGATCAATCTACCTCCTGTGGAGTCACAGATCGGAACGACAAAGATTCAACGAACCAAAGATGATCAGTTCCTCATTACAAGTCACAACGGAGAGGAGTCCCATTGTATGCACATACGAATATGATCACCTGTGTTTTGGATTGACGAGAAAACCAAAGATCATGTAGTTTCATGGGGACTTGGAAGATGGTGTGTGGTTTATTCCAAGAAAGGAGCTAACTCGTGGAATCAAATTCCGGTAGTTTCAGAGTGTTGTGACTTGGTTTACAAGGATCACAAGCTTTACTTTTTAAGCTACCGTGCTCGTGATTTCAGAATCTTCGATTTTTCTGGAGAGACTCCACAAGAAACCTTTCGACGTAGTGTTTCTGTGGAGATGTTTTGCCATGGTCGGCAACTTCGTAAACCAAGTAATCATTGGCGCCTTTTTGCCACAAAACTTGTAGTCACAGTAACAGGAGACGTTCTCAAGGTTGAGCAACTTTTGAGACCGATATCTAGAAAATGGTCCTTCCGGGTTTTCAAGGTCGTTTCATCATCAGGATTCGTGGAAAATTGCGATCGGATTTATTCTTTGGGAGATGGAGAGTCAATGCTTTTGGATCAAGGAATCACTGTCCTCGCCAACGAAACTGATGGATTGATACGAAATTCCATCTATTTCAGTGTTACTAATCATGAAAACAACACAAACGATAACTTTCTCTTTAATCTCATGACAAGGAAGATGGAGTCGCTGCACAAATTTGATAGTTCTTCAGTTCAATCCTCTAGAACTCGATGGTTCTTACCAATTTTCACGCATACATTAGGTCGATCTCAAAATTGTTTTTATCTCTTTTATCATATGTGTTTTTCACTAATTAGTGATCATTACTTACTGAGTTTGAAATAAAGGTCTTACATACGTGTTTCCACTATTTTAGTCACGGAAAGAAAATTGTTTTTTTGAAAGAAGGTAAGATCTTACAACTAGATACTTGAGCATGTAATATTTGGCCAACGTAATTTATGTATTTGGATAACCATATAATTACATCGTAATATTAGATTTACAAAGACTTTGTAAAACTAATGAAAACAACACAAATGATATATTTCTCTTTAATCTCAAGACAATGAAGACGGAGCTGCTGCACACATTTGATAGTTCTTCATTTCAATTTTCTAGATCTGTGGTTCTTGCCAAGTTTCACGTATACATAATGTTGATCTTAACAATGTTTTTTTTTCTTCAATATGTTTTTTATTGTTTTTTTAGTTAGGAGTGAATCCAGTGATGTAACACAAATGTAACAAAATACAAAATCAAATCAAATATGCACAATATGCTTAAGTGAGCTTTTACTGTGAAATCTAGGTTTGTGGATAAAAAAAAAAATCTCTTTTGAAAGTTAACTTTTGAATATCAAAAATAAAATTGATCCATATATATCCTAATCATGGGTATGTGCGTAGCGTAAGTATTAGTTATCATTGTACGAGAACTAAATGTCGTGTTCCTCTTTTTATCTAGTCGTCACATGGTTGGAGCAAAATTAATACTTTTTGGTATATAATAAGTGTCGCTTCATTTCAATCCATTGATCCAGTCATGATCTCCATTCATAAAGCTAGATTAATCCTGTTAATTACAGACTAAAAGCAAACAAACAAAAGAAATCATTAAATCTGTTGACAACAAAGGAAATGTCACATACAACAATGTCAAAATTTATACTTATATTTCAAAACAAATTAGCTATAACTAATGTTTATTACGTATTATCAGTTAGTTCATATTCAACATGAGAGTCACAATAAAATAAAAAATATATATATATATATATACACTAATATTTTTGATCCGGAATAGTTCAGTTTATTTCCTTCTCATGTGTATTATCCCAAACGAGGAACATACGTGTGCTCTCCTTTAGTATATCTTCTCTAAACCGCCAAAAGCGATCCTTCTATCTTTTCATCTTGTTTGTTGCATTAATTTAGTTAAAAAGTTCTTCAAGGAGTCCAGTCCAGTCCAGTCCAGTCTAGTCCAGTTCCTGCTGAAGATCTACCATGTTTTTCTGATTACTGCAATATAAACCCTATATATAGCTCTTAAGCAAAAATTGAAAATAAATGTTTGAAAACCCTGAAATCAAATTCAATTCCTAAACACACAATGAAAACAAACATTTAAAAACCCCAAAATCAAATTCCAATTCCTAAACAAACATTGAAAAAAATTCTAAAAACCCTAAAATCAAATCCAATTCATAAACAAACATTGAAAGCAAACGTTTAAAAACCCTAAAATCAAATCCAATTTCTAAACAAACAATGAAAACAAACATTTAAAAACCCGGAAATTTATGTACATTGAAAGCAAACGTTTGATTCTCATTTGTGTATTTATTTTCTAAAACAACAATTTCATACGTAATCTATGTCAACAATTAACATGCAGTTTTGTTTAAACTGACCAAAAAGTTGGTAGATACAGCAGAATCACATTAATGTTTGGGTTGAGTTGTTTAATGGGTTTGAATTATGTTGATCAAAATATTTTGCACAAAAAATGAGCACGTGTGATTCAATTAGTTGTTTAAGTTGTAAGTTGGAATTAAATTCTGAGCTTCTAGACTTGTAAATGTTGCTATATTTTTTGTCATAGCCCATTGGTGCCACTGGCCTTTTAAACCCACGCTGGGCCCTTATACATAATCTGTCTTTTTTTTTTAATGTTTCTTTTCCAACAAAGACATGAAATTTAAAAGAAACAAATAGAGAAAGTCTAGTATACTGAATTAGATAGTTAACTTTCTCCCAAACCCAATAATTTTTTTTCTTTCTTGAGGTAAACTAAAATAACACAATTCGTCTCACCATAAATTAATATTTTGTTTCCTCATTACACGATTTAAGTTTTAGGCTACCAAAGACCATTTACCTTCAGTAAATTAATGGTTTTGTAACAGATAGAAAAGTATACGTAAAAATAAACTTGTTAGTTCATCATGAAACTAACCCACAAAAAGTAGTTACATCAAATATTAATATGAAAAGCATTTCTTAATTTACATGATATATAAGCAAACACGAAAATCTGCCCAAATCCACCACACATCGTACTAACAGCAAAAGTAGTAGATTAAAAAATAAAAATGGACCCTTGAGAATTAAGAGGGTTTGACAAATCGACATTTTTCATAAGCTTACTATAATACAAAATAAAGAAACAAAAAAAAGTCAATGAACTTTCTTAATGAAAAGATTACGAAAGCCAAATAGACCATTAGGATTAGGATTGATAACATTAGCGTTAAGATTATTGTCACTCCCAATGTTACTGTTTCCACTCTCGTCGTTTCTGCAGCTTAACCGGCTCCGATAACCGATGCACATAGGCACGTTCAAATTTATGACTTTTGCTTTATTGCTCTCAACTACCATTTTACCCCTACGCCCCTCGGGAATTTCCCTTTTCCCCACAACCCGACCCATCGGCTCTGTCATCGGTTTTCCGGTCGGAGCTCCACCTCCACGCCGGACTTGCCAAACTGGACTGCTCCGACCAAGATGCACGCCGTTACGACCGGGACTACTCGGCCATTTCCTCGATTTTGATTCTCCGGTGGAGTTGCTCCGGGAACACGGTGCGCTGCTGACTTTCCGGGTCGTCGGAGCTCCAAACGACATTCTGGGTCGGGTCACGTTGTTCCCGGCGGATCTGCTTCTTGAAAACGGCCAAATGTTGATATTTAGCTCCGCTCCCGAGCCCGAACCCGGACCCGACCCGGTTTTCTTCTTATTCTCTTTCACCTTCTCTTTCTTCCCCGTCGGTTTATTTTCGCTTTTCTTGAATATATCTCTCCACCGCTTCGAAACCGTCGGTTCTCGGGTCAGCTCGGATCCTATTCCGGGTTCGGGTTTTTGCTCTGTAATCAAAGCAGCGGGCGAAGGAGATGGATCCGCATCGCATTCCGAGACATTCGGGTCGGGTTGAGGCTCCGATTTGATGGAGAGGAGGTGGAGCGGGAGAAGAACACCGTCGTGAAAAAGCTCGTCGGCGGAGAGGAGATCTGATTCTGTTTGATGAAATGAAGAGTTTGCTAGACGCCAGAACTCGAATTCCGGTGAATTTGAGTCGCAGCTGCTCCTCCGTCGTTGGCTACCGCACGGAGAGAGAATCTCCGGTGGTGGTTTACTGCGTATGGTCGTCGGACTATCCATGTTCTAGAGAGAGAGAGGATTGGAAGGTTGAAGATGATAAATTAATGAATGTAGAGAGAGAATTATGAGCAGGTGCAAGTGTGACCATATATATGCAGAGTACATAAATGACGGAAATTTATGTACCAAATATAATTCCCATTCTTTTTCTTATTATTTAAAACTGAGAAAATGATGGGATGGTATTTATAAAATTATAATTGTAGTATTGCACCACGGTGAAGTAGATTGTTGTAATATCACATGAATTGATTGTTCTGTAAATAATCTCACAGGTTAATTATGATTATCAAAGAAATTGTTATACATTTGTCCTATTTCCTATTGATTTGTCATTTGCAAAACATTTGTTTTACTGTTAACCATTAATAATAAATCCTCCACGCCCTTGTGTCTCCTCTCCATCTATACCACCCAACTCATTAACTCTCCTCACCAAACTTGATTTTAAGCAAATATAAAATACTATTATATGGTTCAGTTCTATATGTCAAGGGACAAGCTAACCAAATCAGAAGTTTTGTTAATGTTAGTTACCAAGTTCTTAATCAAAAACAATCTTTGATAATACTCTTCTAGTAAAGTTATGCTAAAACAGGTAATTCAACAATCGAAATTACACTTTTTAATACCAAATTATAAATTAACAAATACTATAGCCTTCCTCTTTTTTTTTTTTATTCTTTGTCAACTTAATCCTTCTTTATGTATTTCGCTTCTTTATGATTTCTCCAATTTATTTAAACATAAAAATGAGAGGCAGTTGCACCCAAAACTCAAAATGATATTGTGGAAGGCATAAAAATGAATTGGAGAATATTATTCCCACTCAAATGTATTCCTGGACCCCTCGGAACTTGATATTTTTTCGTTTCTTGATTTAATGTTTCCCGAGAAAATAGCAAAAGAAGTTTAAACTTTATGATTTATGAATTACAAGAATTAAATTACTCCCTGTGTTCAGAATTATTTGATGTTTTAAAAGGTTTTTTTTGTTCAGAATTATTTGATGTTCTCACTTTTCAATGCAAAATTTAATGAATTTTTATAGTTTTTGACCTTTTATATTCTGCAGATTGTCTTTTTATTGGCTGAATGATATTTAAATGAATTATAAATAATATTTTTAGTATAGAGAAAATAAAAATTAAATGAATTCTTAAACTGTGTGTAAAAACCTTAAACATCAAATAATTCTAAACAGGGAGTATTTAAATCGAAGTTGACTCTTTTTCATGTTTAAGATCTTCTGCAGTTATCATCACCCTGAAGGCCAGAACCCAAAAGTCATTTCGTTTTACATTTTCGTCTTATTTTGTTTTCTTAATTATTACTAGAACACAAAGTTATTTCTCTTTATTCAAATATGATGTCATTGTGATGTTGGTGATATCAAGTTTCAAATTTTCAAAATCGTAATTATTTATCCATCATGTGATTATCAATGATACTTTAATTTGACTATAATAATTAGAGGAACGAACCACATTCCTCGACCGGATTTCATGGAAAATAAAATAGCAAGTACTTAAGGGTTTATTTAACAAAAAGAAGTACCAAAGAATTTTGTTCAATTCTAGATACAAGGCACCAAGTCATCTACGTCTACGAAGACCATACATATTTTTCTATACGTATATATAAGCTTTTCTTTTGTTATCAAGTTTCAGTCGAATCTTTTCTCCCAAGAAGAAAAAAACCAAGACAAAATCAATGTCACAAAAATATGCGATTCCTATTTTATATTTACAAAATAGTCATATTGTTACATTACGTGACTTTACCAAAATAAATTAAACGACGATCTTTGACCAAAAAAGAAATAAATTATACGACGATCAAACAAGATTAATTCTATAAGTACATTGTAAATCTTGTTAAATTTTATTT
The DNA here is from genome assembly GCF_000478725.1 of Eutrema salsugineum. Classification (NCBI taxonomy): domain Eukaryota; kingdom Viridiplantae; phylum Streptophyta; class Magnoliopsida; order Brassicales; family Brassicaceae; genus Eutrema; species Eutrema salsugineum. Next base: position 7,663,292 of record NW_006256909.1, on the reverse strand, counting down.
TCAATTTCCACCAATAAATTTCTGACGTTTACATTTTATTCAGTAATATAAATATGTTGATATTTTTTCTGTCGTTCACAAATAATTTTGTATGTTGTTCTGTTATGTTCTTTTGTCTTCGTAAGTTCTGGTTTTTTGTTTTCTTTCTTTCTTTTGTCAACCTTGCCAAGTTATGTTGTGTGTTACGATACCAATATATAAATGTGAATAATAAACAACTAAATAAAGTAAAATAATCCCAAAATATACGAAAATACAAATATCAGCGATAAAAGGCAGCCAGAAGAAGTAAACGGCCCAAACGAGGCCCATTAATAGAAGGAAACAAATAATAAAAGAATGGGACGTGATTCAATGGGACCCATACGTATTAAACGCTTTTTTGCGCATATTGTTTAGCCTTTTCTGCTCCAGTATATTACACGGGTTATCCTGTGGCTGTGACTTTAACTAGTTTAAGAAAAGAAACTCTTCTTTGTGCAACTAAGAAAATACTGTAAATAATATACGTATATTTTGTAAAGGAAATAGAATTTCTAACCAACTCAGAGAACAAAGTTCAATAAATATTACATAATCTGATTTTTAAAAAGTCTCAGCACAAAAGATGATAATAATCAAAAAATAAAATTTATTATAAATAAGTAGATAAAATTGATGAGAGGAAAAAAAGAAAGAAGAATAACAGCAAAGAGATTTTGTTGGTTCGTTTGTGTCTGAACACAGACATAGATAATGTAAGGCCATGTGACGGATAACATTATCTCACACTCATTTAATGTCAATGGGGTCTCTGATTGGGAAATGTCATTAATACCCCTAAACTCTTTATCCCTCTCTCTCTCTCTTCTGCACGCAACTTCGACGTTACATAGATTTGGTATCTGAGGTTTTTCTCATTTCCCCATCCGTACACTGCAACCATGTTACGACTTACGAGCAATCTATAAATTATAGCACAACTTTTTACTGCTAACTAGACTTTACAAGAAAACAGTTTTAATATTATTTTTATATATTGTTATTTGGATACTCTAATTGATAAATGCTCAGCGAACTAAAATTTGCTTATCGATGGGGCATATAGTTAATATAATATAAACGGAGAAGGCAATTCTTTGTAGGTCCCTTACACAGCGTGTTCATGGATTTTTGTTTAGGTTTATTGTCAACGAGTTGTATTTTTCAGACTAATCATAAATCTGAAGATATGGTTTGAAACTTTGAATGTTATTTTGGTTCCATGTTTTTGGCCATTTTATATCTGATCACTTTATTATTACACAAATATGTTTAATTCAGAAAAAATAACTCAGCTCAATCAAACGTATATATCATTTATAAATTCGTTTATTACTTTCAAATTAGAAATAAGTTCTAATTTTTTCCCTCCAATAAGTTCTATTTATATAAAAAATAAGTGATATTTTCACTCTATTTAGATTTTTAAAAAACAAATTGTAATGTCATTTAAAAATTTCACTCCACCTTCCCTCGTTTTGCAATATTAAAATTGCAATACAACCATGATTAAGAAAAGTCTAAAGAGCATTAAACTATTGATTTTGATATTTTTTTTTCATGCTTTGTTGTTTAACTATATAAGTAATTACAATATGGGATAAAACTGCAGCTGAATTACTAGAAATGTAAGGTGGTTTGGAGTGTGTTCAAACTTCAAGTGGTACAAAAAAGTCGGAAAATTTTATGGATTCGTTGACAAAGAAATATCATAAATTCACGTGAGGATCACGTGATCATTTTCTTCACTTTAACGACTATTCCATATAATACTAAGAATAAATTTCTTCCCTTGCAAACAAAATAACGTGTACAACCTCAAAATAAATATTCCTAAACTCAATAATTCAACTAATAAATTGCGAACCGTAGTATTGCATGACCATGTGATACTGATACTACGACAGTCACGTCACATTTTCATATATAAAAAAAGCTATAAACCTTTTTGAAAAGTTGATACAACCTTTTAATATATTTTAACCTAAATTTATTTATTTATTGTTTTTTATATCTGTTACTATCAGATAATTCAGAATACCTTCTTGCCAACTTATTTTCTTATAAGAAACTTGTTTACCAGATTACTTTTCTCTTTATAAAGATGCTATTGCTTACACTATATATGGATCCTTACACTTCTTCAGCAATAATATATTTTACATCTCACTCAAATGGACGCATATAAATTTCACTCAGAAAATACATTTTGTTAATCTTGTTTTTTAGTTACCTCATCAATTTCATCTTTTCTTCACGCTAGATCTTATCTGATATGTACTTACTTTCGTTTTCTAAATTATTTTATCTTCCACAAAGTAAAGCTTGTCATTATCTCTAATCACTTCAATGCTGTCAATCTCTTCTCCATCTTCATTTGTCACCATCGTCTCACTTCCGTCAAACCCAAACTTTTTTCCTGTTTTATACACAAACCAACACACTGTCAGCACAATAAACCAAAACCAATCAGAACCGATCCAAACCCAGAACTAAACCGTAAGTCGGTGTTTAGAGTTTGGAGTCTGGTCCCAATTCTCATGTAACAATACCATAGCTAGAACCGGCCAACAAAGACCAAAATCTAAATCCAATTTTTTGTTTTTTTGGTTTCACAGCAAAACCAATCGGTACAAAACTGAGAGGTTCACCAAAATTTGTGTAATTTGAAATATGAGATTTGTGTGTTTTACCTGCAATTTTCTTGAGGTCATCTAGTGAAGGAGGAAGGAGAATAAGCTTCCCAGCTTCAATGCAACTTCTTTCTCTCCTCTCCAATGGATGCCCTCTGTAGATACCCACTCTTTTTCGTTCTTCTTCTTCTTCCTTTCCATTTTCCACAACTCTTAAATTCTCCAATGGCCTGACACCAACAACATCTGCACCGTTCATCGTCAGGAGATTCACCATATCCATTCGATTCTCGGCCATAGCGACCTGCAAAGCTGTGAAGCCATGGTGGTCTTCTGTGTCGACACTGATCCCCTGTTTCAGAAGATCCTTCATTACTTCCACATTGTTCTGTTTCACTGCTGAACACAGAAGATCTCCAGCAATGTGTGGATCCGATATGGCTGCGAAATGGTAAAGGATTCTGAATATCGCATAATGCTTCGTTGAGATTGCTTCCCATAAAGCCGTGTTACCACTCACATCTGCAAGATGTTTTCAGAATCTTGTGCTTAAAACGTATCTGCATAACGTAAAATATAACGGTTTCTTGAGTATGATGTGTTTACCTCTTATGTGGATGTTGCATCCGTGCTTTAGGAGTACCAAAACACAATCTTCATATCCTCTTGAAGCTGCTATATGCTGAAACAGTAACATAAGACGAAATTAATGACTAAGAGGATGAGTATGATGAGATTGAAATGGTTTTTGGTATAAGCAAAAATGTTACCAATGGAGTTTTTCCTTTCGCATCTGCAATGTCAGGGCTTAACTTAGCCTTGAGAAGCTCATCAAGAAGAGCTGCATTGCCTGTGGATACAACAGTGATAAGATTTGAAGGTTGAACGTCATCGTTTTCTCCGTTTTGTTGTTCGCTTAGATCACCAATGTCTACATCACTCAGCTTTTTGTGATGCTGCAGGAAGTTCTTTAGCATTGTGGCATTGTCTTGTTGTTTAATCTGCATTGTCTCAATAAGGAAAGACGTTTTGAGCCGGAGAAGCTGTGAAAGAGACCTAGTTTGAAAAGTGTAGCTTTGAGGTCTGCAACAAAGAGCTCCAACTTCTCCAAATATGTCTCCACATCTTAGAGTGCCTAACACGCTCTCTCTCTCCATCTCTGAGTCTATGATCTCAACTTCTCCTGATACAATTATGTAAACATCGTCGGGAGCCTCGTTCTGCATAATCACATCCTCTCTTGGTGGTATATACTCAGCCTTCATTTTGGAAACCTAATTCACCATTACACATTTCAACACAAAAAAATCTCTGTTTAGAGAACTTAACAAACAAATCTTGATGATACCAGACATGCTAGCAAAATAACTCACCAGGAGAAGAAGTATCTCTCTTGAGATGCCTTTAAAAAGGTAAACTTTTTCAACAGATGGAAGAAACAGATGTTGACAAATGCTTTTGTGAATAGATTTTGGGAGCTGATCAATAAGATGTTGCTGATTCAAGCTCTCTGCTTTAAACCTCAGACACATGTAAGCCAAAATCTGGTCTTTCAATCTAGGAGGCAATCGGTTTCTGTTAACAAAGTTGGACGCTGCTTGAATGCTATTCCTCTGCACCACAACCACAAGTTCCATAAGAAAACAATACAGAGAGGACAGGAAAATTTTTTGTGTAACCAAAGAGTGATGAGAGCTGATCAAACTCACAAATTCCATGGTACGACGAGTCCCTTCCACGACCAAATTAGTCATGTTACCAATAAGATAAGCAGTGAGGCCGAGATTGAACAACATGTAGATTGTGATGAATGCCATCTCAATGGTGTTGCTTGCATGGAGATCTCCATATCCTACAGTTGTCATTGTTGTGATAGACCAGTAAATGGCTGCAATGTACTTGATGGAAAGACTTTTGTCTCTGATACTAGGGATCGCATCAATCCATGTCTTCCCGTGTGGATATCTGTCTGCTAGTAGGTAATATATGCATCCGGCACAATGCACCAGAAACAATGTCACCTGTAAAAATACTCAATTCTCATCATGTTCTGCAACTACAGAAGTTTTGTTCAGCTTATAAGTTCTTTACTCACGCAGAGAAGTCGAATGCAGCGAATCCAGAAGTAGCAGAACCTTATGTCCTTCTCGAGTCTGAAACGACACGAAAGTGAGATCTTTTTGTTATTACATCCTCAAAAAGGAGTTGATCAGAGACATGACATGGAGTCATTAGGGAATTTGAGTACCTTGTGAAGAGGTGCTTGACGCGTCTGAGTCGCCAAAACCTGAGCAATCCCAAGAGATTACAAGTGAGATTCAACTTCCCTGTGCCAGTGATCAAGTATCCGATTGCATCAAATGGTATTGTTGATGCAACATCCATCAAGAACCACGTCGAAAGGTACCTTTAATGAAATAATAAAATAGCATTTTTAGTGAGAACCAACACATTTACTTCAAAAGCTCTCTGTTCACCCAATATTATAAAAGGAATCTTTCTGTTCTTTCCATAATCAGCAATTTATCTAAACTGCTGTTGGAAAAAAAACAGAGAATCACATGGTGTGGGCACAAGAATCACCTAAAACCTTGTCGTCTACCTCTTTTACAAAAATCAGATCTTTCATTTCGTAAAGATGTAATCAATGGTGAACTAACCTCACTGCAATCTGTTTAGGTTCACGGACAAGAAGCTGTGTTCTTTGGTCTATGTAAGCAACGAAAAACGTCAAGACAATGTCAACAGCAAAGAACAAGTCTACGATGTTGTCTGCTATACAAAGATTTCTCTTTGGTGAGGAATTCAAGAATGCGACTTCAAAGGGGTAAACCCACGCAGAGTATGCCACCAAAAGCACCATAAATGATTCCCACCACCTGAATCAACCACACATAAACACTAGTTAACTCGTGTACGTTATCTTTGAAGATAAACAAGATAAATCCTAGTTAATGCATTATCACTAATCCAAGCATCACTTTATGTCTCTGAGAATGTCCTCAACACAAGATCATTTTCAAGACGACCCGAGCATCATTCAACTTCCATCAACTCAGTAGATTTGTTGCGTCAAGCAAAAGAGAGATAAAGAATGTGTTTTTCAGGTGCTTTGTATCATAGAGAAAGTGGATAAAGAGGAACATGGATGGTACCTGTATCTTGAATCCATGGGTGAGATAATCCATCCACTAGAAATGATATGATTCTGGTTGTAGCTTGCAACACCAAGTGGAGGAAGAATAAGCTTTGACAGGTTGTTCAAACTGAGAGAAGAAGCATCATACTCTTCCTCTCTCCCTTTTCCTCGATGATGATGATGAAAGCCCCGGAACTGCTTCATGTCTGAGGAGGGTAAGTTGCAGTGAGATGCTGCATACTTGAACTCCATTATATATTTCCTGAACAAACAAAAAAGTTCGTTTTTTTTTGTCTTCGTAAACTAAAGAGAGAGAGAAACAGAGAGAGAGGTTTTTGGTGAAGGATATAATAATTGCAATGAAGAGGGAGTGTGTGGTTTGTATAGTGCAAACCGTACGTGGTGGTGGTGGTGTTGGTGGTCCTTTTGTTAAGATTGAAGTGAGATTGAGAAAGCTTTTGTGGGGGACACAATTTTGAGTTTTTGAGGGATCAATCACAGTAAATAATGACAAAAACGAATTGATTGATTTATGTGTTTGGCGATAAGGTTATGAAGTGTGAAAGATGGGACCCTAAAAGAGAGAGGTAATATGGTTAAGAGCCAGAAAAAATTATGCAAAACGTGGCTTTTAGAACTCTTTGAGGGTCCCAATGTATCACTCATTAGCAACTTTAAAACTCAAAAGGGAGATTAAGAGAACATAGTAATGCTTCATTTCCACATACTTGAAGAGAATGTTGTGTGTACTTATAAACATTGACTAGCGGGAATGTGAAGCAGAAGAAATGAGAGAAAAGGAATTAGATTCCGGTGAAGAATAAACCGGGGACCAGCTTTTTAGGCGGAAAAGGCGATATATTTCCCTATTCGTGTAGTCATCTTCGGTATAGTATTCATCTAGATTGATCATATATTCTTAATTTGTCTTTTTTGAGGACAATCACATGGTTAGCTCCTAAAAATTAGAAAGGACAAAGTGAAAGATATTGTAACCAACCAGTTTGTACTCTGTTATTGGAGAAATGTCTTTAAGATCCAATATGGAATCACACTGCCTACTTTGCTCCTTCACCATCTCGCCTAAGTGTGTCCAAGTTGCTTTGCTTTTAAGATCCTCCATGAACCTGCCAAAGTTCTAATCTTTTACATTACCAACAAATGTCACAACGAGAATTAGAGGAACAACTCGGAGCCATAGATCCTGGACCAGGAACTGAAACTTTTTGTTGGTAACGACATCTTAATTTTAGTGTTTATGATCCATAAAACACATGAGTGGTCGAGTTCACCACTCTCTGCAACTTTGTATGTATATTTATATGTCATCATAAATAAAATTAAAAATGTTTCGGAGATTTTCGTCTTTTACAATGCAAGATTGCAAGTCTCCTATATTAATGAACAGACATGTCAAGGTCTAGGAAAAACACGATAGGTAAGTGTTTTCCAAGATTTTTCTGATGCTAAGACCATCATTATCGCAAAAACTTATATCAGTTTCTTATGTAATCTTTTTTATTATTAAATTTTGTTAAAAACATGGCCCACAAAACATATCATTGTAAAAACTGATTGAGCAGTCCTGGTCTTGCATTAAAAATGTGAATTTACATGTGAAATAAATTACTTCTGAACATATAATGGTATTAAAGGAAGTTCACGTAATGAAACTGATTGAGCAGTCCTGGTCTTGCATTAAAAATGTTGGCCGAGGATAATAGTAATAATCAAACCTATTGTAACGAATCACGTGTTATTGCCCCGTGCCCAGGGCCGTGCCTTCTGCTTCCCTATTGTTATACTGTTTACAATCTTTTTAGTAGTTAAATAAATTGTTTTAAAAAAATTTGCACACAAAAAAAAAATTTGCACTCAAATAAAATATAAAAAAATATTGTTGGCATCTTTCGAATTATATATATATATATGTTTAATTCTTAATTTTGTTAATTTTTACTTTATTTTATATTTTATATTTTTCTCGTTATATATGTTCGAACAGTTCAAGATCGACTTTCTCTGGTTTATCAGAGAGAAAAAAGGGAGACACTGTCGTGGTAATTTCTTTTAACTTGAGATTATTTTAGTATATAATGTAGTTAAGCATCATTATTTATTTCAAAAGTACCAATACAAAATGAAGAAGGAAAAGAAATTTAAAATACTACTAATTTGACGATGACTTAGCTTTAGTGCTTCTTAATGCATGTGTTGTTGATAAACAGAAAAAGCTATAACTACTATATTTTATCACTATTTTTTACCGTGACCACATATGTACACCCACAAAAACCATCAATGATCAATAAATAGTCAATCTATCACCATTCCTAAATAATTTTAATATTTTCTTAATTCGCCACCACTGCCACATGCGTAGTTTCGTAATTCGTATGATAGAAATCTCAATCAGAAGTAACTGATTGAGCAGTCCTGGTCTTGCATTAAGAAACTAATCTTATAATTCCCAAATAAAAAAATTTTCTTGAGTCGAATATACCATTTGATTATATTTATTATTAAATTTTCTTAAGAAATCCATTAAAAACTGCCGATAATGATGCTCTAAGTAATCACAGTTTGATACGTCGAAAGCAAAAAAAAAAAGGGGGGGCAAAAATGGTTAAATAATTTTGAACTCGAAGGAAATGATGAATCCACAAATATCCTTAGATTTTAGAGGTTTTGTCTGGCGAAAGAGTCAAAATGTTAAGAGTTGAAGAGAGAAATGGCCGAAGAAATATTAAAAATAAAACATCAATTTAAATATATTTTTTAGAAAATTATCTTTGATGGAAAAGAAACTTCATCATGTGGATCCAAAAGTCTCATGAAGAATCAAATTTTCAGCACGATCAGGAACGATCTTGAATCGCTGTCGGTATGTGCTCACCATTTTCGTTTTGACATTTGCTGTAATGTCAAACGAGGAACAACAAATGTCAAATGTAAACACATTTTATCTATAAAATATTGAGCAGGAGGCGGGCCTCGTCATATATATAACATGATGTTATTATATATTTGATTCGTGTCTGAATATTAGTTAGAATTAATTAATAGGCGAGCTGGATCACACGTCGTGGAGAGTCTTAATAAGAAATAACGTTAAATTGTATAATACGGTCCAAGTTAAATAAAGCCACGTTTTTGATTAGGCTCTCTCCTCTCATACCTCTCCAGTGCTATAAATTAAAACCTCCTTTTGGCTAAAATAAAATCACAAAGAGAAGAAGAAAGAATAGAGAAAGATCAGCAAAATATAATGGGGAGCTTAAGGTTGAGCACAGTTGTTGTTGCTGCAGTATTCGTTTGTTTCTCCATCCTCATCCTATCTCCTACAGGTACGTACGTCGTCGTATATAAGAATCAAAGTCTTGATTTATTTTCCCCAAAAACTAATTAAGATCTTCTAATTATATATACAATTAATGTGTCTTTTGTTATGTGGATTAATGGACGAACAGAAGTGGAGGGGAGTTGTGACATCCCATGGGGAGTGTGTCATTTTATAAGTGAGACGTGGGGCGACAAATGCAACGACAAGTGCAAGGCCTCCGGCTATGATAGTGGCACCTGCACTCCAGGAGGAGATGTCATGACTTTTATTATGACTTGTATGTGCTGCCACTGATCAATGTGCTTCCAAAACGTACTACGTCACTTTGTAATTGTGTTGCATGAGTTTATATCACATTTTACTTACTTTGTTTTGTGACCCTGCTTCGCTTCCGTTTGTATTTGCGTTCATCAAGGTTTTATTCTCTTTTTGTTGTACCCTGTGCTTGCTTTGCTTCTGTTTTGTTTCGAGGTCATCAAGTAGTTTCAAATAAAAATTGTGTTTCGAGCGAGCCATCATCCCATTACAAATTTTTTTTGTATTTACCTTTGATTTTTTATTCTATGGGGGAAAAAAACCATTTAAATCCCAAAACTGTGCTTCGTTTGTGCCATTTAAGTCTCCAACTATTTTGTTTCAGGTATATACAGTATATGATCTGGAATCTTATCCACAGGTTGGTAAAAAGTATCCAAGCATCTCCTAATCACCGATATGAAATTATTGGATGGAATGAAGTTTCATCCCCTGGATCCAAATCACCTCAAGAATACTATAATATTCGAAACGATCAGATAAGATATCTTGAATTGGACTTTGGATTAGAGAAACGTAACATAGATTGAAGAAGCAAATGGGAAATAAACCTTTAGATACACTATTTGATTCTTTTTTTTTTTTAACGATCCAAAAGCCATTTCTTCGAGAGAATGTAGAAATAGATACTTTGAAATATATCCTCTACTACTTAATTAAAAAAAAAATAGAGAAATTATAAAGTGAATATATGGGAAACACGAAAACTGTAAAACTTGTACGTAATAGTTATAAATCTCCCAAAGAAGAGAGAAACCATCACAACACAAACATTGCATAATACAGCAAAACGAACTACAGGGCAAAACCAAACTCATTCTTAGATGTTTTGTTTTTTTGGTTTGTCAACAGAGTTTATGCAAAATACTTCTTAAACTTGATCTTTAGAACATACCATTTCACTACATACCACAGGTTGTGTGTATCCTCTTCTACTCCTCCCTTGTTTTCACCATCATATACACAATAGCAAAAGGAATCTAAGCCTGTGCGGTTTCTCCAACTGCTGCACCACCGTTTGTTTTCACACGCTTCTCCTTGTAGTCTTTCACAGCTGCCTTGATGGCGTCCTCCGCCAACATACTACAATGGAGCTTCACCGGTGGGAGAGAAAGATGCTTCGCAATTTCGCTGGCACACAGAAACAAAAGCACAAATTCAATTCAGGACTCCAGTTATTGAGAAAACCCATGACATATATCACAATGCTTAGTTTGCCTCAGATAACCAAGTCAAGTGACTGAGTTTCTCCAAACAAAAATAACATTTATCCTAATACGGTAACCGGTATGTCAACAATCAAAGAGTGAGTCAAAATAGACAAACACTAACTTCACATAACGCAACAACTCAAAACAGATTATGTTAATGTCTGCCACTGCAATACATGACTAGTAACAAACGGCCATACTTGGTCTTGCGAAGTATGAATGCCCAATCATAACATCAAATGTAAGAGACAAACAAACGGTACTTACGTATTCTTGATGGTCAGAACTTCCTCCATAGCTTTGCCTTTCACCCATTCAGTAGCTGACAAACATAAAAATCAGTCAACCACATTAGAAAACTGCTACATATTCCCACTAAAAACAAAAGCACTAAGCCGTAAACTTCAAAATGACATCAGATATGACAGAGAGAAGGTAGCTCTACTTGCACCCTCATGAACGACAAGACAGAAATTGGAACAGAAGCATAAGACATAGCATCGAAAAGAGAAAATGTTTCACAAGAATCCGTCACAACGATCGTAGTAATTCATAATTGAATCATAAGAAACGTCTCATTTCACAGAATTCGACTAATATCAGTTTAAAATCAATCCGAGCATTTATGGCACAAAGCCCCAAATTCGGTCACCACCTAACCTAATTTCCTCAATTTGAGAGGAACTAATCAAAATCCCTAATTGGAATCCGTACCTCAAATCCTCTGATTTCTCTAATTCACTCGTCAATAGAACAGCATAAGAACGAAATCACGAAAATCTCTACTAGAAATTTCCAATCAACCTTTCAAAAATTAGAAGGTAAACATACCGACGGATGAAGACGCGATAGCGGAGCCACAACCAAAGGTCTTAAAGCGAGCATCAACGATTTCACCGGTCTTTTCATCGACCTTGATCTGAAGCTTCATCACATCACCGCACGCGGGAGCTCCGACGAGACCCGTGCCAACGCTGGGATCATTCTTATCGAAAGACCCAACGTTACGGGGATTATCGTAGTGGTCGATGACGTTCTCGTGGTAGGATCGGAAGATACCAACAGAACACGGCGTCGATTGACGAGAGGTAAGGCCTAGAGCCTTCTTCGCAGCTTGCCTGATCATCATCGTCGATTAGGTTTTCAGAGTAATTTTTTCCGCGGATATTGGAATTTGGATGAGATCGAAAATGAGGGTTTCCCTTTAAGGGATATGAGATATGAGAAGGCGGTTTGGTTCAGATAAGAGCGGGGACACGTGGATGGTTAAGATGGTTTTATTATTTTTTTGGTTAAAACATAAACATCATGATATTTGCTGTTTCTTTTAGCTCAGCTTGAAACGCTAACCTGAGAATCTCGGACTTTGACTTTTTCCGTTGAGTAGCGGTTAAGCCGTTAAGGTCGGGGAAGTAAACCGGGAGAGAGAGTTTGGATATCTCGGATTAGGGTTTTTTAAGTAGAAGACTCTAACTGGTAAGGAGGGTTCACATAAGCAGAAGACTCTTGACTCTTTGAGAGAGTGAGAAGGATTGCCGTTTCAGATTCTTGCAAAATATTAGTATGTATCTCGTTCCACATTTACCAGTGACCTTTCTCTATGTTTTTCGCGAACTCCATTTTTTGTTGTATTACCAAAACGTATGATTAATCGTATCAATCAATCTAAACTCGTAAATTGTGTCATTCGTGTGTGTCGTTCTTGCTATGTTTCTATAATCGTGAGTGTTTGTCTATGTATAGTGAAAAATTCAAGTGATATCTTGTTCCATGATTCCATCATAAATGATTTGTATTTGTGAAAATCTGAAAAACAAGTCTTAGACCTATAGGCCATAGCAAAAGAAGCTACATAGCAGTTTCAACATTATTTCTTAATTTCCATATTATCCGAGTTAATAATAACGATTAAGAAGTAAACCTATAACAACACTATTGAACACTTATTTTGTACTAAGAATAGACGAGAGAGAGAGATTTTGGCGGTTCAAGGGTTCAAGAGAGGGCTTCCTTCTTTGATAAGCACAAAGACGCTTCCACCGTCTCCTCTAGAGATCCTAATGTCTTTGTCCAGATAAGTCGTGAGCAGCCAAGACTGTGCATTGTCCCCTGGCAAAGAGAATTTCAATGGTGGTTGGCTCGATATGGTTCTAGCCACAGACGAGGCTGTGTCTTGTACCGAGGTAAGCAACCCTCTGATCGGGTTAAGATCAATCTTTTGACCAAGAACCTCAACATACTCAGGGATCTCAATCGAATCCGTTAGCTGAGGAGTCCCGATTACTCCTTGCTCGAACTTAATCTACAAGAAAAAACGAATCCAAAATGTTTAACTGAATCGTTTCAAATGTGTTGATTATCAGATATTGGTTGATGGATGGTGAAACTACCTGGACGCGTTTTGGGCTTCGGATTTCGAATTTGGCATTTGTGCTAATTGAGGTTGTAGCTAAAGGACCAGCGAAACGAACGGAGTTCTGGACGGTGAAGTTTTCTGAATCAATGGTTTGTGAGATCTCATCGACTTTTACTAAAGGCACGATTCCTCGTGAAAGCAAAGGGAACAAACCAACGAACGATGTGTAGCTGCGAAAGAGACTCATCCAAATTAAGAGCAGCACGAGATTTACCATCAAGAAGACGAATTCACTCACATTCAGGCTTAATCAGCAAAAATTACTACTAACAAATCATTCCCCGAAAATAAGTTATAGCGAAACAGTTTCCACCGGAAAACTTACGCGAGGATCCATTTGCCGTTGAGAAGGAAGAGAGCTTCCGTCGGAGCCGGGGTAGGGTTTTTCGACTCGAGCTGTGTGATCAGATCTCCGATTTCGGCTCTGGTCTCGCTCGACGCGCTCAAACCACGATCTGTTCCGTACAACGAATCCGCCAGTGTTCTCTTGAGAACCTCCGTCTCCTCCACGGCTTCGATTGCTTCCTCCGCCACCGATAGAGCAGATCCTCTCTCCCCTGTCTCCGGACCCCATTCGTCTTCCGCATCGGTGACTCGTACTCTGAAATCCGCCCGGGAAACAGCGAATCGTCCGGTCGAGAGCACTGGACGGCGAGTAATCGAGCTTGCCGGCACCAGAATCGGAGGCTTGGAAAGGGATTTTGAGTTTGCTGAGCTCGAAACTCGAGTTTTGCAGGGGGATTGGCTGAACAATTGTACCGTCGCCATTTTTTTTTCTTTCTTTTCTTCGACCAAAAATTCGAAGCTAGTGAACAAGAAATGACCCGTACTAATTTATAGCAATTGTACTTGAAATGGCGAATTACGTAAATGTTCTCCTTCTTTCTACAACTCAAACCAAACGAGGAGGGGTAGTATCGGCTTTTGCATAAAGATCATATACAATCGACTACGATTCTGCCACGATAGGGGTAAGATCAACGGACGAGGATGACGTCGACGTTTTAAGCTTTGTGTCGTGTGATGGTGTGAGGCGAAAATTGTTTTGGTTCTTGTTTATGGCAAGAAATCCTAAATTTTATTATTTTTTTCTTGGCTAACTAATTTTGGATTTTTTTTTTGGTTTCCATATTTTCTGTTTAGATAAAGGATCAAATTAATTATAAGAAACCTACGATGTAATTTATTTCTATAAATTAATTTCAAATTGAATGTCTTACATATAAACTCAACAAATTATTGAAGTGTTTTCATTAAATTTAGAATCTGAAGCGTGTCAAACAACATCTCTTTTAAATGTGTGTATACTAAGTCAAGAAAAAAAATTACTAATGAAAAACGACTTCAAAACTACTACAATATTCCCAGATGTACGTAGAAATGCAAAAGTACTAATAGAGAACTAAACATTTCATTGGATAAACAGAAATATATAATCATTTATAGATGGATTTGGACTATAAGTTTATGTCTGTTTGTGAATTACTGGACTTAGAATATCTATTTATTTTAGTTCATCATAATATTGTGTGAGAAAAGTTATTTCCTTTATTATCTCTGCGAAATCAGCACCATGCAAATGGCATGATCAATGTTTTTGGCTAGAAACTTCTCAGTGTACTACTTTCTGACTGTTTCTGATCAACGTTCATTGCCAACGACTTTGGTCTATGAACGGTCAAGATCTGCTCGCATGCGATAAATATCTTGACACCGTTTGTCGCCAAGCGCCTTCTCTGGCGTTGTGAGCGACGCAATCGAGAGGAACATACAAAAGATACGGTTAATGGGCTTAAACAGATTAAATGGGCCTTGTGAAAAAAATCCTTTCTGTATTTTTCGCATTTACATCATCTTTCCTTACCAACAGAAACGTACAAAGTAACAAACCGTAGATAAATCTGGTGTCTACGCCTCTGCTCAGTTTAATCACGTGGATCGAGAACTTTCAGCCGTCCGATTCGTTTCAGAATATGTCGAGGATCTCGATGATCGGACGGTTGCAAAGAGGACACGAGCCTCGGTTCAGCCACAGCTCTCTAGAGCACACTCTGCAAAAAGTATGTCCACATGGGATAAACGCCGCGCCTTTCTTTCTTCCCATACACACGCAACACACCGAATCATTACCCGTTAACGTCGTCCCCATGGACGCCGTTAGTATCTCCGTCTCTCCTCCGTCATCAGCGACTTTCTCCGCCGTCTCATCCAGCAATCTCATCAACGAAACTCTCGTCGGCGTCATGTCAACCTCCGCCTCCGTCGGATCTCCACGGCTATATCTCTCCGCCTCTAACGCCGTCGCGAGATTCATACCCGAACCCGATCCAAAGTCCGTTTGAGGAACGAATCGGGTTTCTGTTTCACCTTGCTCTTCGATTTCGTCTTCCTCTCTTGAGCTGGGACTGTGAAGGGAAGTGTTGTTAGTTAGACGGAGACAGCAGGTGGGCCCACAGCATCCGATGCATTTGAATCTCAACCGTTCTTTCAGAGTCCGCTTTCTCCTGGTGCGATCGTGACCGCTCATCTGGCGTCGGAGCAAATCGAGAAACGTCGTCGTACGGTGTGTCTCCGTCATCCTCTGACTCGTTCCGATATCGAGTTCACTCATTACCGATTCAGTGAAGGAAACTCTAAAATGAAATTCTCCGATGGCGAAACAGAATCACCAGTAAAACAGACGAATCAGCTCCGCCATGTGAGAGACTCCCCCCGAGAGAGAAAGAGAGAGAGAGCGAGAAACTGAAAAAGAGAGAGAGATTGTTTAGATCTTTGTGTCTCGCAGAGTCGCAGTGATTATGATGATTATAAAGGAAGTTTCAGAGCTTTATCGAGCTTTTTTTTTCTTTTCGTATTTTTTTAAACAGAATTTTATATTTTGTTTCGTTAAAGTTGTTTCCGAATATATTATTTCCCGCGAATTAATATTATTTTAACACTAATCAATTTAACAGTTATAACGATTCTATTCGTTGGTCCAATCCTTCTAACAACTTGCTAATATTTTACCCCCACTAAAAATCAGAACCTCTCTATATTAATACTTGCTCTTTTATTTTAAAGTATTTCATACAGATATTTTAGTTAGGCGGTATCAATTTTCATTATCTGAATATTGTTTTAGCAGAGAACAGAGTTGTTAAGAAGACTAATCAACTGATAATGATGAATGATCACCAATCCAGTCATCAGGCAAAGCCGTACGTAATGGTGCAACTATAATGTTAGTTCTTCTGTATTTCTGATAGAAACAAAAATTATTTACTCACACAAGAATTGTATTCAGAGAAAAAGTTAATGCTGTTTCTGCAACTGTACGACTTCTATTTTTTATATTAAAAACTAAAAAGTCTTTAGGGTCTCGAATAGAAACAAAATCGAAGAATAATTTCAGTTTATAATACCAACAAAATAAAGTCCTCCATCGAATTTCAAACCCTTTAATTAAGATAAATCATCCATCGAATAAAGATAAATTATATTTCAAACAAACATGACACTAAAACCTGAAATAAAAGCGATAATCAAAGATTCAATCAAATTTAGTAACAGCAGATTTACCCAGACTAATGAAATCTCATATCGTGCTATAACGGGACCATGGTTTTAAAATCACGGGGTTAAATATCTGGCGGGAAAATATGTCCTCTTAATAAACCGGCGGAAAAATAATTTGAAACTGAAAAAGAAAAGAAAAAAGAGAAGAAGAAACTAAAGAGTAAAGAGGGGCGCATGTATCAAGGCTTTTCCCACGTGAGATGTCCCCATATACGACGTCGTCTTCGCGCTACACTTTCCCCAACAAAACCAATAAAGGAACGAGAGAGAGAGAGACTTTTAACGCAATACCAATGAGCTTTTTGAGGGAATGATACATTCAATGATTTTGTACTTTGCATTTACGATAATCTTCTGAATGTAATCAACATTTTACAAATTACATGTATGACTGACAATAACCAAATCATTACAATCCTCTTATTTTAACGTTAAGCAAATTACAAATGTTAGTTCATGCAAGGAAACGATTGCTTTTACAAATTACAAGTAATTTTACTATCCATACTTACGCTCCAGTCTTTTGTTTACTTACCTGCAGTTTCGACTCCTACATGTTGTAAAATTATATGTTGTTGAAGTTTTGGAATACAAGTGTTTATAAATTGGTATATTACTCCAATGAATTGAAACCGGCAATACAATAACAATGGCTAGCATGCATACAAAAATGGTCTCAAACGACTACAATGATGAACATCAAGTAGGTTGAATAAAATAATTTTACATCTCAAGTGTATTTGATTCTCTCCCCCACACATACATAACTATGAGAATCTCGCACCTTTCCTTTATTCCTAAGTATATTGGATATATCTATTCTTCAAGATAAGTTGATATAATTAATCCCTTTTTCCGTTCTAATTTAATTCGTAATGGATTTCTTGATACAGTCTACAATACCTTCACAATGAGCCTCAGGAACAACACAGCCTGATTCTTCATTACAATCGTCGTCTTCTAGAATGGAGTGTGGAGAACGGAGGCTTCCTAGAGTCTGACAAGCCCTCATTGTCTTGCAATGTTCTGCTTCGTCATCTCTTATGTTCACAAACACATCGTATAAATTTTCTGCACATAATCACAATACAACAACAACGTTAGAGATCCTGAAATCAACACCAAAGTAAATCACAAACTGATATTACTGTTTTATCCATAAGTATGAAAAACCAAAGCTTAGTCCCTCCTAATATGTAGACTCACAACCATGGATAAATCATAAACCTTTTTAGTAATTTGTGGTTCAATGGATTCAAAAATTGAAATAATACAAAGTTAATTTGGTACCTATTGTTGGCCTTCGGGTATTGGGAGCTCTAGCTGTTTGAAACTCATCTGCAGACAAAACGGAAAGAGACTCCTACTAGTCAAAGGTAGAAAATTTGAGAACTAGAGAACATTGATAAAAACTGGAAGGACAAACTAACCAAATAAGTACAAGTCGCTTCCAGTATAGTATTTCACTGCGATATCAGGTGCAGGCGAATTCTTCAACTCCTCTGTTCAGGGGAAAAAAAAAAGCGAAGCAAAACATTCCAGATAGTAAAAATCATTGAAGAATTTGTGAGGTATTCAGCTCACTAAACCCATAAACAACTACATTACTAATGCAACTGGGACAGGAAATGTTGGAGAAAGATAAACTAAATCAGTATTGAAAATGTTGAACCAACCTCCACTGGCCTTGAGAAATTTATCGTATGTCTCATATGCATGACTCTCAACACATTCCGAAAAGTGATCTGCACGGTAACAAACAGTTAATGAGGTCATGAAGACAAGAAGTCGTCCTTTCTCTATATCATGATTTTATTCTGCTAATATCTAGAAGTCAATGAAACCTACATGCCATCCTCGGGCTTATGATATACAAGAACACCGTCATGAAGTAATAAAAGGTTGCTATGTGCTGGGCTAGAAAACGATCAAACCACCAAGAATTTCCACCCAATTCCTGTCATCAAAAACATTCGTTTGGCTCTTTCACAACTACTAGGTTAAGAGTATGAAACTCGTAGAGAAGGGAAAGTCGTGGTTCTTACTTCCATTATGAGCAAGTGGTGCATCTCATTCCAGCTCTCAGCAAAATGTACTTTCAAATAATCTGCTCTCCTCCACCAACCAAAGGTCTCATACATATGTAGCACTGACATAAAGGCTGCAAGAAGCATACATAAACTATGTTTATGTTCTAGCCAACAAGAAAAAAAATGAGATGTGATTTTCCACAAATCCTATATTTTACACAGTACGATTAGATGGCCTTTGAGGTTGGTGATGGATTATGCCTCTAATGAAATAAGGAAATGGACAAAGGTATATATATGCTTCCGAACACTATTCTGTCATTGTTCTTCTTAACACAATTCAAGTGCCTTTCACGATTCTTACTGTCTTATGACGAACACAAATCCGAATGAATAATCCTTAACACTACCCTAAACGTTTCTTGCAAGAGTATCAGAGGAACTCAAACTACAAACGGATGCGCTTACCAAAATAAGGCACTCTAGCAATTGTTTCAAGAACAAAGAACCTAGGATAGGTTCGATCACGGTACAATGTGTCAAGTATCTTAATCACCGAGTCCTGATAAAAAACAAAACAAGACAACAATTAGTTAGATGCACAGGATAATTTGAACACACAGCTGTTTGAAGATCCTAGAAAGGGTCATAAAACCTTACTGTAAGGAAGACATTCACTCCTTGCTCAAGCTTGATGATCCAAGCCTCCAGAGCACTAGTTGAAGAACTCATGTTTGGCTCCTCAAGTGGTACTTTACCAGGAAAAGTCTCGGCCTTAAACGATTCCTCCACCACAACTTTCTCTTCATCGTCTTGTAAAATCGTCGCTTGAACTCGATGAATGTTCCTGAAATGTTCAAATGATAGCACTAAGTAAAAAAACTACCCATCGAACCCTTTTCAACATTAAGTTTGACGACAAGTCGACAACAATCAAATATTTAGCTGTCGTTTTCCATCATTCAGTGCTCTAATCGAGTAGCTACCTGAAGAGCAGGCGAGGAGAAGAGAGAGGACGATGAAGAAGCAATCGGTGAGAAGTACTGTACGAAACGGCGGCTCTAGAGCGTCGAAGAGCAATCAAAGGCCGTGGGGAGATGCCTGAAATCGCCACCGTCGCTGCCATCTCCGTCAGGGAACCCAAGATTCGATCACAGGGAAGAAAAGTAAAGGTTGGAGATTTTTCGTAGGAAACGGAGAAATTTTGGAATTTTGCGGGTCTTATACGAAGAAAGGCGGTTCCCAAGGCGGGCAGATATTCTGGGTTCTCCCACTACCTTCTCATGCCCATCGTCATCGACGCGTCCAAACAAATCACGGCCGGAGATATTTCCTACCAAAGAGGATCCGATTATGTCAAATGATCCGACCCGGTTTATGTTAACTTATGGGCTGAGGCCCAAATATTGGGACACGTCATGACTTTAAACTGATTTTCTAGCCCGTGAAAGTTACTACCATTTTGAACTACTACTGCCTGACTAGGAACTGATAGTTGATCCCGTGAATTCAATGACGTTTGTAATTTTCACAAACAACCAAAAGAAAAATTACGATATTCGTATTGAATATTAAAAACGACTTTTGAGGATATTAACAACTAAACGATAAAACAAAGAAAAAATAGACTAGGGGCACATATTTATGGCTGGTTTGTTTTTAGCACATTGAAGAGTATTTTAGCCTTTAGCTCAATTTTTTTTTAATTTAAAAACTGACTTTTCAAAATCAAATACGACAGATTAAAACCAAAAAAAAATGAAAGTACCAGAAAAAGCCTGGAACTGATAAATGCAAGGGGATATATGTCATCTGTTTCTCTGTCAATTTGTATTTTTGACCATATCTTTTTTTGCCGGCGTGTTTAAATATATTTTTGTTTGTAACTAAATCAGCTGGAGATTACTCACCAGAACGTCATATAGAGTCAAATACAGTAAACACCTCCCCCCTTTAATTATGTAAACCATTTTGACCATTACACTGCTCTACTAGACCATTTAAAACTATTATTATTTTTGATATCAAACAGAAATGAAAAGGCACTCAGTGGTTATTTTTTACTAATTTTCAGATATTATGTGGTTTCACTTTTTTTGGCTGTTGGAAAGGCTGCCTTTTCATTTCTGTTTAATATCAGAAATAATAATAAGTTAATACGTGTGTGTTTCAAGTTAAACATATAAATTCAACTTTACTACTATTTAAACAGATTACAGGTGGCTTTCAATACCAGAAATCGCCGCGACTTTATTTTATTTTATTTTGCCTCTATTTTTTTTGTTTCACCAAAAAATTCCGCGAAATCTCTGAAAAAAATCCCCCAATTCCGAAATCACCCTTTCATGGAGAACACATCGGAGCAAGGATCTCGGGAACATCTGATCCACCGGGAGACCCGACCAAGCGCGATCAACAAACCGCCGGAGTTTCATGCGTCGCGGTTCACCTTCATGAGCATCGTGCTCTGGTTTGACCAGTCGAATCGCGGCACGGCTCTGCTCTCGTGGTCCGTCTTCTTCCTCCTCGTCGTCGGCGTACCGATGATCTCCCACTTCATGCTCGTCTGCTCCGACTGCGATTCCTATCACCGACGTCCGTACGACGCCGTTGTACAGCTTTCTCTTTCGGTTTTCGCCGGAATCTCGTTCGTTAGCCTCTCGCTTTGGTCGAGGAAGTTTGGGATGCGAAAGTTTCTGTTCCTCGATAAGCTCTGGGATGTTAGCGACAAGGTTAGGATCGGATACGAAGCTGAAATCCAGGTTAGGATCTCTGCTAGTTTTTAATTATTGATTAAAATCTATTAACCGATTTATAATCGTTGCTAAATTCGAAATTAGAGAGACGATAATAAACCTAAAAATTCAGGAAACTATGAACGTTTAGCAAGTACCAACTATTGTACGATTACGTATACGATGTGATGGAAGCAATTAATTGATATATACTATATTAGTTATTAATTTTCAGTCTCTTTTTTTTATTCCAGAATTTAATAAACTTAACGCACGAGTAATCAATTTTCTAATTTTGTTTTCAGAAATACATTTGACTATTTTAAAAGTTTTGAACTGCCACTAATTTCTGTTTCCGTATCATTTTCGTGTTCCTATTACCCGCAGATTTAATTATGGATAAAAAGAATCTAAATTTTGAATCTTGATTGATATTCTTTCAGAAAAAGCTTGAATTGATTGTAAAAAAAAAATATCTGGTACCAAAAAAAAATTGACAATCTTTATTTCTCTAGCCGACAATTTTCGTTTTTTTTTTTTGGACTTGTTTGGCTAAAGTGTGACGTGACCGCTACAATTTTTGTTTTTTCCTATTTTTGTTTAAATAAAAATTCATCATTAGCTAAATTTAAAAAAATTCCGACCTGCCGGAATCGAACCAGCGACCTAAAGATTAGCTGTCACAGACTACAGTCTTCCGCTCTACCAACTGAGCTAAGGTCGGATATTGTTCTCATTCGATTCTTTTTATTTTATTAATAAACTCTTTTCCTCTGTTTCTTTGTTGATGACGCAGAGATCACTGAAACGGCTAATGATCTTCGTCCTCCCATCACTAACACTCGAAGCCATCTACAGAATCTGGTGGTACATCTCTGGCTCAAACCAGATTCCTTACATCATCAACCCTGTTCTAAGCCACGTCATCGCATGCACTCTCCAGCTCTCTTCTTGGCTTTACCGTAACGCCATCTACATCACCGTCTGCATCCTCTACCAAATCACATGCCATCTTCAAACTCTCCGTCTCGACGATTTCGCACGCTGCTTCGCCTCCGAGATCACCGACGTTGGCTCAGCTCTGGCCGAGCATCAAAAGATCCGTCGTAATTTGAGGATTGTTAGCCATCGTTTCAGGAGATTCATTCTTTTGTCTTTGGTTCTTGTTACTGCTACTCAGTTCACTGCTTTGCTTACCACCACGAGAGCTAGTGTTGCTGTTAACATCTATGAAGTTGGCGAGCTCGCGGTTAGAGTTCTCTTTTAAGTACCCTTTGGTTGTAGTCACATTGGTATCAATACTAATCAATGTCTTTTGTGTTCTGTTTTTTTTTCACAGTTGTGTTCGTTGAGTTTGGTTACAGGAGTGTTCATATGTTTGAGAAGTGCGACGAAGATAACTCACAAAGCTCAATCTGTAACCAGTCTTGCAGCTAAATGGAACGTTTGCGCAACTGTAGAATCGTTCGATAGTCTTGATGGAGAAACTCCTACAGCTTCAATGATTGAGTCTCAAATCTCGCCATGTGGAAATGGGATGGATTCATCTGATGAAGAAGGAGAAGGAGACGATGATCTCGACAATACCAAGATACATCCTATCTACGCCAATACCATTTCTTATCAAAAACGTCAAGCTCTAGGTAAGAAAGATTTGTTTTCTACATTCAACAACTTATAAACCCTTCTAGTCCACAAAGTTGATTTATTTCGGATTCTTGAAATTGTTATGTTTTGCAGTGACATATCTAGAGAACAACAGAGCTGGGATCACAGTGTATGGATTCCTTGTGGATAGATCATGGCTGCATACGATTTTCGGCATTGAACTTGCTCTTCTTCTTTGGTTGCTCAATAAAACAATCGGTATATTGCCTTAAAAAACCGGTTTCTCTTTGTTTCAACAGAATCTTCTTTTGCCAAAATTTTTAACTTCTTCTCTTGTCTTTGGTTTTTGAACAGTGAACATACCATGAAATAAAGTGGTTTATAAATACAATACACATATAGGATTGAATCGTTTTGGCATTATGTTTCTTTCGAAGATATGACGAAGAGCAGTAGAGATTTTTCACGGTGGTGTGGCGATGATATATATGTCTCTCTTTCTCCTTATTTGTTTTGACTACAAATCTAGATATATGACAACTAATTTTGGTTCATCGATAGAGACAAACATGTACGTGATTATAAATATATATATATAAATACTATGTATCTTTCTGTATAGAAGTCTGATATGTTTTGAATGTATCTTTCTGTATAGAAGTCTGATATGTTTTGAGTTCATTTGAAGATATGAATCGAAGTCAAAGTTACTGACTCTATGTATGTTTACTAGTGTAGAATGATGAATAAAAATTCGCAATACGTTTAATGTCGAATGCTCTATGGGAATCGGTAGGCCGATTCTACAGAGAGTTGCACACAATTGACACCAAAAGAAACTTTTATTTGTGAATTGAAAAAGTAACTGCATAACAGGCTTAAACATTCAGCTAGGAGATAACAAAGTTTTGTTTTCATGCATTAACTTAGACTTTTCTGGAAAAACGTTTTCGAGGTCTTGCTTTCTCGCAAAACATAATCTTGATATTGCACTTGGAAGATCTAGGAATCTTGAGCAGATCTTTGGTAATACGAGACTTTTCCTTGTCGTTTGTTGCATATGCAAGAACTTTGACGAGCTCAAGTGACGACGACAGTTTCTCTAGGAAAAGCTTCATTTGCTCTAGCTCACCAGTTTCTCCTCCATACTCAGTTATCTTCAATACTTTCACGGGACATGACGATCCATAATCATATTCTCGTTCATATCTATCAACGAACAATGTACCCTTAAAACACAAGAGCAAACGTTAGAAGACGTTTGAGTTTTTCATCTAATACATTTTCGGGTTATAATAATTACCTTGATGACGAGTGTGTGTAGATTTGGAGATTTTCCTACAAGTATCGGCAGAAACTCCCAATCGTCGTCAGGGAAATCAATTGTAATAGTTAAACGAGACAGGTTGATGAACACAGGGATTACTTCACGGAACATACAAAACATCTGAAATAAAAAATATCTTGCATGTAACAATATATATATCTTACAGAGAAATTAGAAAAAGAGAGAAGAGATGATTCTGTATTTACCTCCCAAGTACGAACAGATAATATCTCCAAGAACTCAACATTTCTTAACTCCTTGATGAGATTTGTTGGATTGCTAGACAATGCCTCTACATGGAGATCAAGCTTAGCTTCAACAAGGGACTCAAGATTCACAACTGTTAACGCTCTTGGAACTAAATCAGAGTATTCCAAGTAGACAAGACTGGGAGTGTCGAAAGTAATGTCCCAATAATCAAGAGCGTCACAAACCTCGATAGTAAGCTTCTTAAGTGTCGAAGAGGACACGTTGGGGCAACATTTCCCATTCTGCCATCTCGCACTACGAGTGGTTAGTTCCTCAAGCAAAGGGCAAGAAGAAAGAAGCTTCTCCAAAACACAGTAACCACTGTTGTAGAAATAAACCGATTCAAGATAGAGAGTCTTGAGCGATGGAAGAGAAACATCACTATCAGGAATCATAGCGTCGAATCCTTTTGTTAGTTTCAGCTCAACAATTGTATTGCAAGTGAAGATCTCGAGAGGCATCAAAACCACATCATCAGCGATTACTTCTATATCAAGATACTGAACGCCAAGTTTCAGAACGTTAGTCAACCAGCGAGTGACATGACCAGTGTCGTCTTCGACACTCTTTCGACATTTTATGGAGATACTCTTCTTTAGGGTTAGTGGGAGATCGTTTGACACAGCCAATACTCTGTCCACAAAATCGATGAAGTCTTCTCCATGATCACTAACTTGGTGGTGATCGTCTAAATGAAGGTTTGGCGTCAAGACAAAGAGATTACGCCATCGCTTTGAGAGGACAGATGTTAAAGCAGCTTCTTTTGTCGGAAGGTAAGAGAGAATGTGGCAGATGATATCATCTCCTAGACCGTTGATCGTATCCATTTTTTTGCACGAGGAAATTGAATATTTTTCAATATGATTTTAGAAACATAATCTTATACTAAAAATTCGATTACTAGTAATTACTATGGCTAGGAATTTCCATGTTGGTATTATTAGATGTAATTTGATATTTTTGAAAAATATCTAACAAAATGTAACAAAATATGGCTTTTTAACAAACATGTAATGTAGCACGAGAAGGAAAAATAAACTGGAAATGGAAATATGTTATTCTTTCTTCTTAACCAAATATCTTAGCAGGTTCAAAGGATGTATATGATATGGGTTTTCGTTTTCGATCGTATCAGGTTCCGTTCTTGATAAGCTATGTCAAATCAAAACTTACTAGCATCTATAAATATAGTTTATAACTATCATTCTCCTTCAAGTTCAGGTAACACTTCTAATTATAACAGACCCAAGAATGCGAAAGTTAGCATCGAGCATTTTCGAATGAGAAACCTTTTTGGTTCGTTTTCAGTTTTCTCATTGTTTTTTTATCAAACTTAGTTAAAACACTGATAACACTACTGTAGCAGTGGGAATACTTCTCTCTCGTGATGCAGTGAAACGTGATAATTATTTGAACTGAAAATAGCATTTACAATTTGGAGCTTTATGTACACAAACATAAACCCCATAGAAGAAGGGGCAAAAAGAACAGAATTAATAGAGAAACAAAAAAAAGCTAATAGGATCATCGCAAAAGGTAAAACCAATTGGTTTACTTTTTGAACCAATTTGGCTTCCTCCTCTCATTCCTCTCTTCTTTCTTCAGTCTCTGAGCCTAACTCTTAAGCATTTATAAAACTGAATATCGGGCAAAAGAAGCATTACATACATATTGCTGTTTGGATTCAGACAGGGATGACATCAGCGTTTTGATTATCGTCGCAGGTGATGATTAGGCCATCTGCATAAGTCGGGAGGAGGCAGCGCCACCACCGGCAGCCACTGGAGACTGCTTCTGCCGGAGGAACTATCATCAGAACGTTGTCGTGCCTTCTCACCATTCCCATCACGCTCACCGTGCTTCCTTCTTTTATGTATCTGATCATCACACACAATCATATATGATCAGCAACAAAATAGGGTTGTCTCTTTAATTGCAAATGTGAAATCAGTGAGCTTTCCTTGTGTGATGAGAGCAGCCAAAAAGATCCTTTGTACTAAAAAAGTTGACTTTTGCGTCTCACTAGCATTAGTCCCTAATTCAACCTTCTAAGCTCAGACTTATCAAGCACTGATATGAGACGTTCAAAGCCGTTTACGTTGACAAAAAAAGTTAATGGATTTCTACCCAAAGCACATGTTTCATCACATTTTTTTCCATTCTTGTGACTTTTGATGTGGACGAAAGCTATAAGTACCAGTCAAAGTAAACGCCTACATCAACAGTTTGAGAGTAAAAACTTCCAATTCTACTCAAACTAGGGTCTAAAAGGTCGTATCTTGGGTAGTTTTAAGTCAAACCAGGAATCCAAAGTTTGGATAGTGACTCTAATAAAAGACTCATTTTTAGTTTTTGTCTAGGATACTTAGTAAGAAGAAACTAAGATGCACGTGGAACATAGCATACCCTTCTTTGAGACGCATGACACGGTTATCAGCTGAGAGGTTGCGGTCCGATAGCCACTTTAGGAAGCTAGGAGATAAATCTTTGTTCTGAGTCGTAACATTAGCCACTGTCGCTGGTTTGACAAAAGGAGAAACTTTTGATCCATATCCTGCTTTTACTAACGCCCGCAATCCAGATTGGAAATCTGAGATGTAGAAATCCGAAACATATTTCTGCCAAAGAATACAACCCACCAACAACAAAAATCATCAGACTTAATCATACAAGATCTGAAAAACTTGACCAAATCTTTGTCCTAGTCACACTCTTGAGACAAAGATCAATACAGTTCTTCACTAGATGGAATCAGAAACTAACCTCTGCATGTCTAGATCCCCATGAAAAGCATCGATGTTTTGGGTTTGCGGATCTTCCACCAAGACCTTTGTACTCGTACAATTCCGTGGATACATAAACGCATCTTGGTGTTCTTTGGTATGAAGACTCCAGAGGAATGCTTCCACATGTTACAACCTACAAACAAAACAAAAACTTTTAACACTTCAATCAAACAAGTAATACACCATTGAAGTTGTTAATGCAATCTACAATACAAATGGACAAATTTCTTTAAAAGACTATTATAATCAAACATGGAAGCAAATGAAGTTGCTTTAGACAACTATGCAAAAACACAAGTAGCAAACATTAATTTGGTGAATGAGCTTTTAACAATTTAAAATTTCAAACACAGACAAAAAGAAAAATCATCATAAAGCACCCAGAAACATAGTGGAGCAAAAACAAAAATTTAATGAAGCTAATTTGACATCAAACAGATCCAACAGTATAACATCCATACGAAAAGCCAAAGCCAATGATAATGACATTCTAACTCACCAAATATATAATTTATCAAAACCCATTTAGGGAAGCCAAGTTTGGTTAACCACAAGTACAATTAAGTTACTAAATCTGGAATTTAACATTTTGACATTTTGAAAATTACTTACCCCTGTAACCTTGACGAACTGTCCATCAATGGCGCCTCTAAGCTCAGCATCTGGATACTTCTTGATGAAACTCAACAAACCTTTTCTTCCCCAAACACAATTCCACACCAAAACCACGACGGCGGGAATAACCGCCGCTAAAACCGCCGCAATAACCACCGGCTTCTTCACCGCCACGGTTAAAAACGCCCCAACGAGCAATCCCATCGCCGCCACAATCAGCAACGCCCAAACAACCGTCTTGGGAACTTTAAACCCGACCCGAACCGGGTCGGTACTCAGACTCGTCACCGACGACCCGTATTTAGGCTTGCTGGACCCTAGATTACTCGTCTGGTGGTCCAATTGACCCGACCTCCTAGACCCGGACCCAATCGGACCCGACGAACCGAGAGAGCCAGAGGTTATTAAACCGGTTGGCTGAAGCTGAGAGAGTGGACCCGAAAATTTCTTAACCGAGCCGGAGTTTGGTCCGGATCGAACGGATCCACTGTTAGGGTTTGAAGACGAACCGGAGACACGTGGCGGCGCTTGCAGCCTCGATGCTCCGCCGCTGCTATTGCCACCGACGATGAGCGGCGGTGGTCCTTGGAAAGAGGCGGAATCGACGACGGAGATGTCGAACATCCTTCCGAGCTCGCCGGATTTCTTTATGTCGCCTCCAGTGTAAGGCACAGCACGAGCCGCCATTGTCGGTGGTCGCTCTTTAGGCTGCTCGAGCTTTCCCGAAACGTAGAGTCCATTAGGCAGCTGGTGTGATTGGATCCGACTTGCCATTTCTAGAGAGAGAGAGCAGGGAAATGCAGAGAACTTTACTCTTTGAGTGCTACAGAAGAGAGAGAGAGAAGTTGCGCGTGTAGGTGTGAGTGGCAGTGAAGGTGGAGAGAAAGAAGAAGGACGAAGGACACGAAATGACGAAATCGGGTTACTGAGGATACTGTTATTACGAGTTTGCCACTGAGTCTCCTATAAACAGGCGATTGCGTAATCTTTGAAGTAGCCAGCTTTTAGTTAGAGGTTTCGTTTTTGATTGGTTCAATTTGTAACAGTAATCCCCTACAATAGTTGGCGCTTTTTTTATTTTACACTTTTTTCCATCTTTGTTTCTATAATTTACCAAATTACCCATTATATTTGTTTCTCTTTCAGGAAAGTACCCTTTTGAAATTTAGGCTAATTTTGATACATCAACTAACTTTAATTACATAAAACTTTTAATCTTTTCATATCGACCAAGGAAAAAGAAGACTATACTGGAACTATATATTTGGCTTTAACTTGGCTAATGCAATAACAAAAATGAATAATTCCATCTCATGTGAGATCTTCAGAACAATTTTGGACTATGGTCTTTGTATAGATCACACACACACACACAAAAAACAGTTATCAAATGTCCAATATCTTTGCCTCGAAATTGGCACGGCGAAAAGTGTTGCCTTTGACACTTGTTACAATACTTCAAAAGCGAATTTCCTATAGAAGAAAACAGTGAAATGTCGAAATGTTTGTTAGTATTATATTATTTTGTTGTAAAAGCAGATTATTAGAGTTTTGTTGTTGGAGTCACAAGAATTGATAGATTCGATTGTAGTTAACAATACAAATAATAGACATCTCTTAGGTAGGACCATCTCCAATGCCCCAGCGTTTCAATATGATCATAATAAGTTCATACACGACTAGAGTAAATATTAGGATATATTATACATATTCTATAGATTGTAAATTTCATAATAAGTTCATTACTGTTTTACTTGCACCACCCGTGATTTATGTGTAAATAAAGCTAGTTGCATTGTTCGACAAAAAGAAGAAGAATAATGCTAGTTTGCATTTTAAATACCAAATGATAGCAATAATTGAAGTAGTATAAAATATGCAGTACGTTACAAATGTAGTTAGTAGACTGAGATATTGTATCAATCTATTTTTAATATTTTCAGGAATAATTATGATTATACAACACAAATTTCTATGTTCTTAAAGTTATGATTGAGCTGGAGCAGTGAAGCGTTTAGAAAGAATAATTTCTATATATAAACCACTTGTTACATTTAAAGCCGATGATAATACATCAGTTTGATGATTACTCTTTTCCACTATAAATAATCCCATCAAGTAATATCTGCAATCTTGGATAATAATTTTTTTTATGAATGATGATTAGTTGTGTTTAATGATTGATTTAAGGTTTAGGGGTTTCCTAAATTCACTTTTCCTGTCAATTTCCTTAAACCTTATTCAATATTTTAACTATTCTTTTTTGCAATGTATTTAGATCCGAGCAATTGGAAAACTGTTGAACAAAAAGATGTCTATGCATGGATTCTTTTCTTGGTGCCAGTCTAGCTAGTGTCAGGATTTGTATTGATCGAGGGGTAATTGTGGGAAATCACATGCAGTCGGTGGGTGAAACTGGTTGAATCCAAAGAGATAAATATGTGGGCGAAAATGGGAATTCCATGTCTAGACTAAAATATCCCTGAAATCTCAGTAGACCATGCAAACTCATCTGGATTCTCGTCTTGTCTTCTGTCGGATCAAATAATAGTTCACTATTATCTCACTATTTAAATCATTTTTAAACTAAGATATCGACAGAGGAAAAAATAAAAAAAAACTAAGATATCGACATATGATGAAACTTTATTAAATCGATCTTTTTTTCTTCCAATAGATCTTTACATTCTTACTGTTAAAAACGGGAAAAAAACTTAAAAAACCCTCAACTATTTAATATTTGTCAGTTTCCTACCTGAATTTTTTGCGTTGCCAGAAACTTTTATAAACTAATTTTTTGGATCAAAAAACTACCCAAAATCCTTTATAGTTCTAGTTTTCACCCCACGATTTCACGGCCGTTAACGGTCAAACGGAATTAGTAAACTCCGTTATTTTCTAAAACAAAAAAAAAGCTGAAAAATCCCTCAACTATTTAATCTTTGCCAAAAAAATACTTGAACTTTTATTGTTGCGAAAAACCCACATTAGCTAATTTTTGTTTTTGTTTTTTGAGTTAAATGACACTAAAAACCAAAATATCAAAGAGTTTACAACAACTAAAAACAAAGTTATCACCAATAGAATTCGAAATAAATTACGATATTTTTTTTTGAAATTAGGATATATTTATGACTAAAGATTCTGTAGATGAGTGCTTCATTTTATTTTTGGGCTGATTTAATCTCCACTAAGATGATCTTCGTAGATGATTAAAAATATCTATCACATTTTATCTCCGTTGATTACCTACTAATTTATATTTATTAATCTATTATGAGCCATTGAAATCATTCTTCGAAAGAGTCGATTAGTTAGGAACTTATATTCAAATCGTCTTTCGAAATAAATATTGTATACGATGAGAAACAAACCAATATCAAATAAATAACCATCAGTGAATGAATCTGGGGAGAACCATTAATGGATGTGAAGTAATGAGGTAAAAGTTAAAACCGTATAATATTTCAGATTTTTTTTTTTTTGACACTGAAAAATTAGCTTGTGTGGGTTTTTGGCAACATTAAAAGTTCATGTATTTTTTTGACAAATATTAAATAGTTGAAGGTTTTTTTTAGTATTTTCTTGTTTTGGAAAATAACAGAGTTTACTAATTCTGTTTGACCGTTAACGGCCGTGAAATCGTGGGGTGAAAACTAGAACTATAAAATATTTCAGGTAGTTTTTTGATCAAAAAATTAGTTCATGTAGATTTCTGGCAACGCAAAAAGAAATTGACAAATATTAAATAATTGAGGGTTTTTTAAACTTTTTTCCCTTTTTCCCTTTTCCCTGTTAAAAACTATGATCTGAACTATTATCTTCCTTTTTACGTTTAATATTTTTCCACTTACGGAACATCATTTTCACAAAAAATTTAAGACTACTACTTGATGGCCATTTGCCCGACATAGATCATAGATGGTATATCAATTATTAATTTGAATGAACGTAAGCAATTACTAAAAGATTTGTATCTTTTGTTTGACGACAAAAAGAAAGATTTTTGTTTTTTTCTCTGGTTTATTACAGATTTTAAATAACCAATCTACTGTTTAGAGAAGAAAAAAACTTAACACAGATAAATACGAGTTCTATAGTCACTTGTATTAGTTCCTGATGTGCTGAATGAATAAATAAACATATAGGGGATAGAGAGTATTCCAGTGTTGGCATGATGTTATTCAAAATCATACAAATCACAAAATGTATGTACTGTATTGTATTTTAAACATTCTATAAGCAAACTAGACCGTTTTAACCGAGACCGGTTTTCACAACCAGGCGATGAATGATCTGAAGTTATCCGTGTTGTTCTTTTGATGTTGATAGGAAAAAAATGTTACAATGAGCGCAATGTTGGTTATTAAAGCATTTAAGGAAAAGAAGAAGAAGATGAAGAACTCTGCATCCGTTGTTTGATCCATGACTCTAAGTATTGAAGCTCCTTATTACTGATCGAGTGCCCGAGATCCGGATAAGCCTGCAGATAAATCGATTCTCTTCAGATTTTACACTCGCAATAATTGGTTTATACGATCAGAACATGATCGTTTGATTTGATATGATTATTACTGTTATTGTACCTTGAATTCACAAGCCACACCAGCTTCTTGAAGAAAAGGAAGAGCTGCTTGACCAGCTTCAAATAGTACAGTCTTGTCATCAATGCCATGAGACCACAAGATTGGTGTCTGCATATGCAAATTCTGGAGACTCAGAAACCCAAGAAACATTGACGGATAAATCGAACATATATACAAGAAACCAAAAAAACACAGGTGAAACCTTTTTAGCATCTTCGGTAAACTGATTAATGGTTGAAGAATTGAATGGAACCCATCCGCTAAAGACTGCACCTCCTCCAAGAGCTTTTGGGTAAAGAAGAACACTGGCCAAGGTTAATGCCCCTGCAAGAAACGCAATGCAAGAAACACACTGTAGATTTTCAGCTCATTTTAAACAAAAACTGAAAGGTAAATCAACACATTGTAAATTTTCAGATCAACTTAAACAAAAATGGAAAGGAAAATCCACGGCTAAAGGGAGGCAAAGAGTGATCACCTCCTTGGCTGAATCCACAGATATACACATTTTCAGGATTTATCCCTCCTGCAATCTCCTTATCTATAATGGCATGAACGTCCTTAACTGCTCTAAGCACGCTGCTTTCATCATTCGGAGAGCCCTAACACAAAAAAGTTACATACTTGGTGACACAAAATATCTTTGAATACAATCCTACCAATGCAAGAACGGTCTGTAATCTGTTCTATAACTTCTTTAAGACCGCACCTTTAATCATTCGGAGAGGCCTAACAAATAAAAGTTACATACTTGATGACACCAAAACTATCTTTCAAAGCAATCCTAACAATGCAAGAACGATCTGTTCTACTAAGAAAGTGATTATTGGCCAACTATAAACCAAGCTACAAAGGGCTGTAGCCTGTAGAGCTACCAATTTAGAAAGTATTGCCAAGTCAATATCATGAGAAATGTTAGATAGACAGAGACGTGTTACCGCGGTAAGAGGAAGCTCACGGATGTCAAACCAAGAAGGCATCACCATACCATCTGCACGAAAGGAAAAGACATAATCATTACCAAGGAGCTAAGAGTTTCTTCAGGATCTTTTTTAGACTCTTGTGTGTATTATCTTTACTTCAATTTTGTGTACTGCATCTAGCAATCTCTTTGGCATATAGCTCAAAGTTTTACATAAGTGGCAATCGTGAACTACCCATCAGAGGCAAATCATGCTACATTCCAAATTCGTAATCAGATTCCCACTATGCAATCCCGATAAGATCATAAACCGTGATCGAAACCTGGAGAAAAACGAAATTTGATAGCACCAACCATGATCCCCAAAATCAGAAACTAAAGGTCAAATCGTACAATTGCAGGAGACTGGATTTGATGGAGCAGAAGGGAAGAGCCACTTAGTGTTCCTAAACTCCGGGGACTTGAAAATCGTCTTGATGGGTTCGTTCGCTGGTCCGGAATCTCCAAGCCCGTGAAGCCACAAGATGAAGGTTCGAGCCATGGGGTCTGAGTTCCGCGAAGAAGAGATAGCAGAGGGAGATGATGAGTAATGTTTGTTTTGGGAGAAGGTTACGAGGAGGAAGAAGACAGTGGTCAATAGTGCGATCGTGAGAAGAACGATTGGTTTCTTCAGTGTACTTGTTCGCATGCCTTCACCATTATATCTGGAGATCTGTCAAAGTTTTCTCCCGAGTTCTTCACAGACTTTTGAGAAAAAAATGGTTAACAAAAAAAATGCAAGGAGAAGATGACTAAATGACTAAAATACCCTCAATGCCAAAATATACCAAAATTTTCTTAGTTTTTGGCTATGTTCTGTTCCTTCATTTATGAAGCAATTTCTATTAGAACATCTCCAATCTATAACTGCATATTTTTTTTCTATTTTGGAGTAATTCTAAAATGAAAACTCCATTTTTTTCTCCAAAATTGAGTTATGACAAAAAAATTAGAGAAATTATATTTTTTGCTCCATATTTTGGAATAACTCTATTTTTTATTCCATTTTGAGTGAGAATTAGAATAGGGTTAGAGAGAATCTTGTTGCAAATTCTATTTTGCAGTGAAATTTGGAGTAGAATTGGAGATGGTCTTACAAAGATTTTTTACATGTTAGAGCATCTCCAACCCCAATATTCTTATTGAGGTTCATAGGGTTTTTTAATACATATATTTTTTTAAAAAAATAGTGATGAATCCCAACTAAATTTTCACCTCCAACCTTAAATTCTTGTTTGGGTTCATCAGAATAAAATATTCATTTTTTAGATTTTTTTTTTTAGATATTCGATTTATTTGTGAAATATTTTTAAATGGTTTTAAAATAAATTTATCAGTTTTTAAAATAAATTTATCAGTTTTTAAAAGTAAATTTATCAGTTTTTTGTCTTTCATTATTTCTTTCTTAATAGTTTTTTTGTTAAAAATTCTTCAATTTCTTAGGGGGTGTTATTCAATCATAGTTTTTAATAGAATCTAAATCCATCCACAATTGTTATTCAATAATTGATTTTAATTTCTCTATAAAAATCCAATATTATTGGTTCATGTATTTACAATCTCTTTATTAATAGAGTTTGAAATCCATTGTTATTCAATTAAAGAGTTGAATAAGTCAATTAAATCTTATATTATTCATATTTAACAGATTTTTACAACTGATTTTAGGTGAATGATTTTAACTGAATTTGAACCTATTTTTATGTGTTAAATGTAGCAATCAAAATCTAACCATTTATCCTTAGATTTTGATAATTATAAAATTCAACACAAATAATTATTAACCTTCGTTTTTTTTTCTTCCTTCCATGTATTAATCAATCAATACATCACTCTTTCATCCCTCCATTTTTTTTTCCTCCATTTTGTCTTTTCATTCCTCACACGTCTTTTTTTTTCCTTGTTCTATTTTTTTATTTCTCTCTTTTCCCTAACACATATCTCTCTCATTTCTCTCTCTCAAGTCATCAAGAAAAGATAATATCTTTCTAGATTAGCAATCATAATTTGTAATTTGTGAAGAAAATGTTTATTATGTTGGATTCAAATCAATATGGAGTGAATGTGAGTTTTTTTCTTAGATTGCAATTTTTTCTTATTATGTTACTTTTTTCTTTTGATTTTTTTTCTTACATATGTGGTTTTAGGTTGTTTTTTTTTTCTTTGATCTTTTTAAACCCCAAAATTATTGAGAATTCTATTCTATTAGATTTTAAATGATAGCATGTGACTTTTTAAATACACGGCTAAATAATATAAAATTTTAAACAACTCATATACATTATATTCTAAATGAATTAAAAAAATTTAAGGGGGTGTTATTCAATAATGAGTTTAAAATGAATTTTCAAAGTTTTATAATTTTTTAGATTTAGAATTTGATATCAGTTTTATGGATTCATTTGTTTTTATTCTAAAATCTCTGCAATACACATTAGATTTTGATTCTAATAATTTACTCATAAAACTCTATTGGAACTAATTTGAAATGACTTAATATACAAAGATTTTAAAAATCATTTTGTTTTGAATAACACTGGATTTTTTATGAAAGATTTGAAATCTTCATTGAATAACACTAAACTTTAAAATCTCCTAAACATGATTTACAATGAAGAGATCTAATAACATTGGATTTTAAAACATCATTTAGAATCATTAGTTGAATAACAATGGATTATGGTTGGATTTAAATTGTATTAAAATCTGATTGAATAACACCCCCTAAAATTTGATCTACTCTAATCTAGTGGAGTTGATTACAACATACAGATTGAATAACACCCCCTTAATGTTTTTTGTTTGCATTTCAAAAGACCTAGACAAATGTACAAACATGCATCTATATATGTAAAATGATAAAAGACAAAAAAACTCATAATTGAAAAACTACACAAGTGGTGTCTCACATTACGTGTGGGCAGGGCCCATAGCTGAGACACATGAAACATTGACTTCAGGGCAGCCTATAAAACTCTAATTTTTGGGACAGCAAAAAAACTCAAAATTTATTTTATAAGTATGTGTAAATATTTTATCCCACAAGACCAAATATTTTATAAATAAGAGTCATTATCCCTATCAAATATTTTATAAAAAATCGATTCTAGCTTATAAAAATTGATTTTAGGCTTCAAAAAATCGATTTTTGGTTTCAAAAAATCGATTTTGGCTTCAAAAAATCGATTTTGGACTTCAAAAATCGATTTTAGCTTCAAAAAATCGTTTATGGGCTTCAAAAAATCGTTTCTGGGCTTCAAAAAATCGTTTCTAAGCTTAAAAAAAATTGATCTTAAGCTTAAAAAATAATTTGGGCTTAAAAAATCGATCTTAAGCTTAAAAAATTGATTTTAAGCAGAAAAAATTGATTTTAAGCAAACAAAAGTTTTTTATCCTCTTATTTCAAAAACGTTTTGGTATGTTTTGGATTATTAGAGAATATGCCACAAAAAAAAATTTCGATTAAGGGCATCATTTTTATCCGATGCTTTAGGCGTCAAATCACTTTGGGCCGGCCCTGCGTGCGGGCATAACAAATTTTATAAAATTGTTTAAGTTCGATATTGTATATTTGTTTTTTTCCTTTAACTGGAAAACTTCCAGACTAAAAATCTTTGATTAATACATTGAGATTCATATTTTACAGACTTTCTTTCCATTAAAAACGTCTACAGGATGAGTACAGTCATACCAAAAGAAAAACGTTAAAAAAATTATCTTCCCACATCGATCAATAATATGCCGTTAGCTGTCTGATGATATTCAGGTCATACAGGTTCAACAAGATGAACACAGTTATACGGGTTCATCAAAATTCAGCTTATTTTTTAATTTAAAAAAAAAAAAAATAAAGGCCTCACTTGTGATACCCAACTCATACTCCGTTCGAGATGCTCTTATGCCGTAAATTTGGAGCAATGTTATGGAGAGTTTGCTCTAAATTTGGTTCATATTTTATTGAATTTGGCCTAAGAAAATGATTGTTTATTATGTTTGATGGTTCTAATTAACTGGGACTGGGAGTTTTGTTTTTAGGAACATGCTTGAAGGATCTAAAATCATTACACAACCTAAAACCATATTAATTAACAAAACAAAAATAACACAGTTACTTTGATAACAGATACGGGGACGAGAACAGGGGCGAAAAATGATCTTCTAATGTATTGTAAGCAAGGATGGTAAGAAAGAAGCCAACGATTTCAAGTGGGTGATGACTCTAATAGTTCCCTTTTAGGATCGTTGCATATATAAAGTCACACACCTAGTATTATATCATGGGCCTAATCGAGCCCATTTAGGATTCTTGCATATAAAGTCAGTGGACATCCAGGAAAAACAAGACCCCGAAGTCTAGGGTTTCGTTCGTTTTAGAGCTCTGAAGAAGCGATTCTAGGGTTTGTAAAATCGGCCATGAAGTTACGCTCTTCGAAATCGGCAAGAGGATACTCAGACCCAATTCCGGTTGATCTACTCATCGATATATTCTCTCGAGTTTCGGGAAAGTCTGTAGCTAGGTTTCGTTGCGTATCGAAATTCTGGGCATCCATACTTCGTCGTCCTGATTTCACTGACTTGTTTCTGACAAAGTCTACAACTCGTCCACGCCTCTTATTCGCCTCCTTAGAAGCAAATGCCAAGATATTCTTCTACTCTTCACCTCAGCCACAAAATCCAGATGAGAACTCTTGTCAAAAAAACTCTGGTCTTGTAGCCACCCGTTATTATAAGTCATTTCCCGAATACGTTCCATCTAGTTACAGGACTCAACAGGTCTGTGGATTGGTCTTTCTTCAGAAATGGAACAGAAAGGTGAGGGTGATTTGTAACCCTGCCACGGGACAGTTCCTAACCTTACCAAAAGTGCTTTTAAAAGAGAAAAACTTACCCAAAGAGAAAGCTAAGATCAGTAACCCCACGAAGATTACAATAATGTATCTTGGTTATGATCCGATCGGCAAACAGTTCAAAGTGTTGTGTATGACTATGACCTCGTCATGTGATGAAAGACTCAATACTCATCAGGTTTTGACATTGGAGACTGGAAAACGTTTATGGAAAAGGATCGAACAAAGATTCCGTTTTATTGGGAATAAGAGAATGTGTAATGAAGTATGCATAAATGGTGTTTTGTATTTCGGAGCTAGGTTGGGACGATCTTCCGTGATAGTTAGCTTCGACATTAGGTCTGAAAAGTTCGGTTTTATAAACACAAATGAAGACTTGGGATATTGGGGTTCTTCTTATGTTAAATGGTCTTTGACTTTGTTCAACTACAAAGGTAAATTAGGCATACATGATCGGAAACCAAGATTTCTAAGTGAAGACCACTTCGTGTTGTGGGTTTTAGAAGATGTTGGAAATCATAAATGGTCCAAGCATGTCTACGTATTGCCTCCTTTAGACAACAGGTATTGGATCAGCTTTGTTGGAATGACTAGTACAGGTGATATTGTGTGGTCCTATTACAAGAAAAATTACGTTTACTTCTACAATTTGGAGAGGAAAACTGTAACAAGAGTCAGTATTCAGGGATTTGAAGACTCTGCGCATGATCATCATGTACTTGTTGACACCTTTGTAGACTATGTGGAGAATATGAAGTTTATGTAAGCGTGTTCAATGCTTTTGTATATTAACTTAATTTGAGAGTCTTTATATTTTGGATTTCAACTCTTATCATAATGTTCCTAGCTCTTAACGTTGTTTGGACTTCAACTTTTTATAATACATCTAGTTTTTTTGCTCTAGATTTTACCACGTTGTTCTGTTTTTGTCTTCTTTTTTTTGTCACTCATTTTCTCTTTCTCCTCAAATTCGTTATCCTCTCTCATCCTAGTCTCAATGACCGGATTTCATGTTTTATTACTTTTGGTTAGTGGTCGCAGCAAAAAGTGGACAAATGGTTGTTGCTTAGTTTACACATCAAAAGCGAAAAGAAAGTTACTTGGCATTATGATGTTGTTAAATGTTTCTTTTATCTTTAGTTAAACGTGGGTTGTGTTGCATGCTCTTCTCCAAGTCTACTTACCTGAAAATTAATAGAAAGTATGTGTAAAGTAAAAGCCATTGTGTGAATGCATCAAACTTGGGTTTACCATTGTAGTCGTGATATAGATCAATGTGTCTTTTTGACAATGGAAGTATCTTGTTGTACAAAGACGGATATCGACAAAAGTGTTTTAAATAGAATCCTTGAGAAATATGAATCACTGTTGTCTGTGGAGTTACAAGAAAGTTTGAAAATATTTGCCTGAGAGTGTAGAGTTGTTCCGAGCTTCCACACTGCAACACGCCAACACCCGAGGAAAACAACAAAAATTCTCATCTTATGCATCCACATTGCGGTGTTTGGTTCTCTTAGAGTTTGCTCGTCATCTCTCAAAGTTTGCCTTCTTTTTTTTTTTTAATTTTGTAAATTTTTAAGACTTTTAGGTGATAGATGTTAAAATGACTCAAATTCTTATAAGTTTTATTTTTATTTTTTTTGCTGTTTCCGGTTCTTCATGTGCACGCAAGACAAAATGTATAAATTACAAAGTTTGTCTGTGTACAGTATATATTCATCTTCAAATCCATACAACAATGAAATGCATGAATTCAGCAACCAAGTAACCTACTCAATAGCCAAACAAAACCGAAACCGTTTATCACGACACAGTTCCACTGAGAGATGACGGGGAAAAGCTGAAATGACTAGAATACCCTCGACTACACGCTTGGTGTGTTAAACGGCGTCGTATTATCCTGCAGCCCTTTAGTAGTAGTTTTAGCCGGAGAGAGAAGAAAGGAGAATCTCGAGAGAGACAGAAAGCGACGATTGGTTGGTTGGTGGGAATTTGAGCAATCTTTGGGAAGAGAGAATATTATCGATGGCTACTTCCAAGCTTCAAGCTCTCTGGAATCACCCTGCCGGACCTAAAACCAGTGAGTCAATCCGGCATACATTCCACCTCTTTCGAAGATGATAGCTTTGTTCATCGATTACGATTACACTCTTTTCCTTTTGATGATCGAATTTGTATAATTGAGCAATCTACACGTATTGGATTTCGTTCCTTTTTGCTATTATGTGTTGAATCCTGATTTGTTTTACTTAAAAAAAACTTTTTTTTTTTGGGGTTGAGTTTGACTTTTCGATAAGCTTTGGAAATAATAACTTTAAATTCGAGGGTTGGATTGATATGTTAGTACTAAGATCTAAGGTAAATATTAGAACTTTGATGATACCAAAGATAAAGAATCACTCTTTGCATTGTAATTGGGTTTTTTTTCCATGTGTGATCTAAATTGATAATCCTCGAGTTTGATTTGAAGTCTCTGTTTACCCAATTCTCAGAACAGAATAGGTTTGTTTTTCAAATCAAATCCGTACTGAAATCAAACAAGTGCCCCCCATTTTAGTCATATGATCACATTTTTTTTGGTGTAAATTGGTTAGATCATTATGGTAAATGGATCACAAGTCTCGTATATGTCCTCTTTCTCAGTTCATTTCTGGGCGCCAACGTTCAAGTGGGGTATAAGCATTGCTAACATTGCAGACTTTGCAAAACCTCCAGAGAAAATTTCCTACCCTCAACAGATAGGTATTGTCCTTGATCGTTCCTTCATGTACACAGACGCGAGATCGATGTTACCTTTTACCTTTTGTCTCATACTTTCTTTGGTTGCTTTTGTTTGTCTTTGTCATATACCTCAATGCTCTTAACAGTTTTTTTTCTTTCTCTGATATCTCTTAGCGGTTACATGCACCGGAGTTATCTGGTCTCGCTACAGCATGGTTATCACTCCGGTGAGTTTTTGCCTTACACTCGGACAAGTCTTTTTCTTGCTCTTCTGTGTCTGATCTTCTTCCCACAATCTTCTCCCTTGCTTTTTGTAACGATTCTTTATTACGACTTTTGTTTTACAGAAAAACTGGAACCTCTTTAGCGTTAATGTTGCTATGGCGGGTACAGGCATATACCAGCTTGTTCGTAAAATAAAGTAAGATCCCAATTTTCTTCTTAATCAAATTACATGAGATTGATTGTGCAGGAAAATGCTCTTTAGTTTAGGCTACTGGAAGCAGAACGAGCAAATCCTAACATACATCTTAGTCATCTAAGTTCAATACTTATTATGATTAAAAAAAATTTGGTTGTTTTTTTCTTTTTTGTCATCAAAAAGTTTGGTTGTTTATATGATGCTTTCTTGAAAAAAATTCATATGATTGTTTTTGGTCTCCAGAAACGATTTTGCATCT
Source organism: Eutrema salsugineum (assembly GCF_000478725.1). Classification (NCBI taxonomy): domain Eukaryota; kingdom Viridiplantae; phylum Streptophyta; class Magnoliopsida; order Brassicales; family Brassicaceae; genus Eutrema; species Eutrema salsugineum. Next base: position 7,621,511 of record NW_006256909.1, on the reverse strand, counting down.
GAAGCCGAGCCTGTTGTTGCGAAAGAATGATTACGACGAAGAAGATGAGGCATCAAAGGAAAACTGGATATCGTCTTGCTTGTGTTTGGAATCTAGTACCAAAGATATTTTGATATTTCTTCGAATTCCCAAGATCTTCTGGGTCGGATTACGAAAAGTATTAATGTTTTGTTATTTGCTCAATTGATAAAGGAGATCCAGAAGCTCCATTAATATGCTTTTCAACGTATGTCATAAATTCTCCAAAGAAGAATAAAATGTTCTGAATGTTGAATCAACTTACAATTCAGTCAAAAAATAAAAGAACAAGAATTTTCTACTAATTGAATAGTAACTTCCTTATCAGTGAGTTTGGACTTGGTCATCAGCATTAGAAGGAACCAGCTATGGACGATAATCAATTTGGAGATGATTATGATGATGAAGACGGAATCATCTTACTGTGTTTGCATATCTCGCTCAAGATATTTGTTTTTCTTTAAGATCCCAGATCTTCAATAGGTTTGCTATATCTCAAAGGATCAAGGAAGTCAAAAGCTCTATTCATATGCTTTCAAAGTACATCATAAGTTACTCAACAGAGAAATCAGTCTCCTGAATGGTTTAATCAAATTAAAATTCAGACAAGAAAAAGCAAGAATTCTCTATGAATTGAATGTTTTAGTTCCGAATAAAATGAGTCTGGTCATCAAGAAGAAAAGGAACAAGCCATGGACGTACAGACTAGATCAAGGATCTGCGTCCATCTCTAACAAAAGCTTTCTTCTTTCCGTATTGTCTTAGTTCCTTATGACTTGAGAGTTGAGGAAGAGGAACAAAACTCAAGTTGCAGGGGAAGCAATGGCCTCAAGTTTATCACTCTTCTAGTGGCTCGTCCTCTTTAGGATTGTCTTCAGAATCCGCATCTTTTGCATTCAAGTTAAGTCCTAAATCAAGAGTGCTTTCGTTCAGATCTTGTCGCACTACTGTTTCCACCTCCTCCTAAGAAACACATGAGAGGTTCAATACTTCTTCAAATAGCCAAAAGATCAAAATGCACATCTTCAAATGGACTTCCAGGTGTATTCAAATTCGCAGAGAGAGAGAGGAGAAAAAAAGATTTAATACAGTAACAAGGAATATCAGACAAGCATTACAGATTTTACCTGATTATCTTCCATTGGAACATCGTTTATATCAGGTTTTTCCTCAGCTTCCGTTTTCTTCTCGCTCGGTTCTGCTTCACTTGTGTCCTCATCAACCTTGACGCCGTCCTCCTCAACCTTGTCATCCTCCTCAGCCTTCTCATCCTCTTCAACCTTATCATCTTCCTCGATTTCTGTAATTTCTTCCTTCTTCTGTTCCTCAAGTACTGCAATCTGCACCATTTAGCCACACTTTCACTTCAAATGAATCACAAGAACACTCTTAAACAATCAAGAATAATGTTGGATGTATGAATACTATATACTGAAATTCCACATTTTTTCTAATCCAAGACAAATCAAGCATACTGCAAAAACATTCCAGGTCTCTCTCTACTAATCTCTCCCGAATCGCTGCTACCAAAAACCCCAATCATCAGTTTATCCAAAGAATTCAGATTGGCAAAAACAGAGACGTAAGCTAGTGCAATTAGTACTAAGTGCTCATAATTGTCCCTTTTCAATAGTTAATACGACGATTAAATCCCTAACACTGTTGCAATCACCTAAGCAATCGAGCCACTCATAAGCTCAATTCAATGCAACAAGGCATAACACAATACATTGAACCGAAAATCAAGAAAATCATAGATCACAAACTAACCGGAACGTATTTGAATCTACGCCGCGGAGGATCTTCTAACGTCGCCGCCGTCGCCACAGGTTCTTCGCTCGGAGAATACTCTCACTCTTACCATCATCATCCCGTTTCCGTTACCGTTACTGCCCTGAGACAATGGAGCCCACTTATACAGCAACAAATGCGATCCATTACTACTGCCGTCGGAGGCCGAGCCACCGTTAACGACGGAGGTGGTTGCGGCGGAAGCGGAGGAGCTATTGTCTTTCTTGGTGGAGGGAGAGATATGAACCCACTTCTTCTTCCACTTCCTCACCGGACCGGTGAATACCGTTGCCGGTCCGTACCGAGTCGAGGACCGACCTAACCGAGCTCCAACTCCTTCCATGACGACTCGCTGTCGCTGATTTACCACTGATCAAATCCCAAATCGGATTATTAAATATATATTTTTCCAGGTTAATGGATTTTCTTATGTGTGTAAATTGACTTTAGACTTTTGTTTCGTCTCCTTCCTCCGTGAGAACAAAGAAAACGAAACGCTCTCTCTCTCTCAGATCTCAAGTTTTGCGAAGCCGATCTTATTGGTTTTTTTTTGCAAGAGGAAAGACTCTCCCTCGGCTAGAGGTTTTATTATATACGTGTAACGTGTATTACGCTAATGTGTTTAGATTTTAAAATACGCGTACTTAAGGGGTGTACAAAAACCAAACCGAGCCAAAATTCATCGGTTTAAATCCGAACCGAATTTAATTATAGCCTGAACGGTATTACTATTTATATATACCGAATCCGAATCAAGTCTTAATTTCGTAAAACCAGACTGAATTAACTAGAATTCCTTTTTAAATGGAACCCGAAATACATATGTTAAACTAACCGAACCGACTAAAAAAAAAGGAAATCAATTCTTCTAAAGGTCTACAGGTCTATTTTTCAAAGACCAACAGAACTAAACCGAAAAACTCTTTTTATCCCAGAGGATCTCGGTTAATCGTGACCTAGAAGCGCCCTAAGAGAGTTGACTACAAAAAGACTTTTATACCCCTGATGTTCGCTCCATATAAATATCTCTTCAACAATCTATCATCATCATCTCTTATACACGACGCCTAGTATTAGGGCTTCCTCATATTTTCTTTCGATTCTATAGCATAGTTAGGTATTATCTGAATCCAATTGACGTTGTTTTTCGCGTATTGTTTAGCTTGTCTTATTGGGGCTACATTGTACCGAGAGAAGGGTTCGATCAATAAACACACCCTTGATCTTGAATTTGCCAAATTGGCTGTAGCTAGATCGATTCAGAAGCTATCTGGCCGGTGGTCGCGAGAGAGATTCAGATCTCTCCGGTCGATTCATCTGCTTACCGAGTTTCTTACATCTATAAATGTTCCTCCTGATCTTTTGATTCGTTTTTATGAGTTTTGAGTTTTTGGAAATTGTGAATTGAGAGAAAGGATATAAAAGATAAGAGGATAGCAGATTTAAAATAAATGCCATTTTCAAGAGACCTTTCTCGTAGATTAAACATTTGGGCTCCTTTCCAGGCAATCTGCTCTTTACTTCGTGAGCAGCTATGTGTCTTATAGGTGCCTATATATAATTAGCATCACTCTGAATCAAATTCACCATCTTTTATCTTATTTTTAAAGATTTTACTTTCATTTATTCAAAATTATAGTTTGTCTCAATTGACAAGTAGATCAAAGTTGAATTAATGCTACGATTCATGACCGATGTGATCATTGAATAAATTGTTCAATGTGAAATAACTAAATTATACCGATTTGAGACTGTGGATCAGTGGATGAAGAAATTTATCTAATTTTTACTAGCATTGAATCAATAATTGAATTCTAAATATTCAAATTTGACAATGTCTTGCCATGAATTAATAATAGTGCATATAAAACAGAAATTAGATGCTTGGAGCATGTACATCAGTGAACCTTTACCGTATCTTTCTTCAAATTTGTCGGGATGATACTGTTTCTTTAATATTAAGATTTTTTGTCTCAAAAACCGTAAACCCTTCTTATTCTCTGATGTAGATGTTTTTAGACAATGCATCCAAAGTCCCACACTACTATAGGCCACATCAAAATCTACCTAATTCTTTACATATTGGGCTTTTTGGCCCATGTACGAACCAAAAAGTTCCATCCCAAAAATTGGAGAATCGAGTGATATTGGTGAAAAATATTTAAAAACAACATTGTATTCGAAACAAAAATCTGATTCCCCAGCTGGTGAAACCCTAAACCTCTGCTCTACTAATCCACTCTGAGAGTGAGTGTGAGAGTGAGTGAGAGCAAGTTTCCGAGGAAAAAAATGGCGCATCTTCCGATGGATATCGTCAACGAGTTATTCCTCCGTCTCCCGGCAAGTTCGTTGGTCCGATTTCGACTCCTCTCGAACCCTTGCTTCTCTCTGATCGACAGTCCCGATTTCATCGCATCGCATCTCAATCGCACACTCGAAACCGGAGATCACCTCATGGTCTTGCTGCGATACCCTCGGCTTCTACGTATGGTGTACCTCGACGCACCGGATAAGGTCTCCGACGTTGAGCATCCTTTGCAAGCCGGTGGTTTTACTGACGTTTTCGGTTCATGTAACGGTTTGATCGGTTTAACCAACTCTCCTACTGACATGGCGCTTTTCAACCCTTCAACCCGGAAAATCCACCGGTTACCGATTGAACCCGTCGATTTCCCGGATTGCTTGATCACTCGGAAGTATGTGTTGTATGGGTTGGGTTACGATTCGGTGAACGATGATTACAAAGTTGTGAGGATCATTCAGTGTAAGCGTAAAGGAGACTGTGGTTACCCTCTTGAGATCAAAGTTTTCAGCTTGAAGAGTAATTCGTGGAAGAGAATCTATCTTCTTTTTGAGGTTCAACTTAAATTCATCTACTTCTATTACCATGTGTTGTATCGCCGTGGATATGGTGTTCTAGCTAGCAACAGCCTTCACTGGATTTTACCTCGAAGACAAGGAGTTATTGCCATAAATTCGATTATTAGATTCGATCTTGCCTCTGAGGAGTTTGATATCGTCGGTATCCCAAAGGATCTTTTCTATGAAGATAATTTTGATTTGGGTGTGTTAGATGGCTGCCTTTGTGCGATGAGTTACCACGAGTTTACCCATGTTGATGTTTGGATTAAGAGGGAACATCAAGATGAAGGATCTTGGACTAAGCTGTTTAAGGTGAAGAAACCAGAGAGTGTTGGATCGTTGGATTTTATGAGACCTTTGCTCTATTCCAAGGACAAGAGCAAGGTTTTGCTGCAGATCAACGTTGGGAAGCTCGTGTGGTATGATTTGGCGAGTAAGAGTTTTGAGACGCTTGGGATAAAGGACTGTGAAGGTTCGTGTTCCGCAGAACTAGTTGTGAGTAGCCTTGTTTTGGGATGTAAAGGAGATCCTCGCAGAGCTCGAGAAAACAAAATGATGCAGAAGAGTAACAAAAGGTTGTATGCTCATCTCTACCTCATTTTAGATTATGGTTAAGACAGTAAGGCAAATCTGAGTCCTTAGGTGTCTTCATTCGGTTATATTTGAGGGTTGCAAATGGTAAAATGTGTATCAACATGCTTAAACATCTTATGTTACAATCCCAGGGATGGTTTTCTGTCCAAGGGATTCAAGCTGAAGCTATGAGCAAAGCAGAAGAAGCCCAAACCTAAATCAAGGTAAGTGTAATGAATATAAATGGTCATGAGTGTTTCCTCAAGTTAACATAATTGGAAGTCGTAGCAAGTGGAACTTGAGTCAACATCTTAGGTTAACGTTTATGATTTAAGAGAAATCTGACTATTTCAAGAGTTCTGGAGTTTGATTTTTCAGGTGCAGGCGTAGGAGGAAAGGAAATGGCTTTAAGCAACTTCGTCAAATCCTAATCCCATATTAGGTCTTAGTACTAATTATCTTAACCTATGTCGTACGTAATTATGTCCTATGATTAGATAGAGCTCTTCTAAATGTTATTAATTAACTCTTTTGAGTTTAATCTGTTGCAATATACGATTATGCAATTCGCTTGACTTAGATTCGCAATCTCATCAAAAATCCAAATAGCCAATCGGTGATTTTCAGTAATTACCAGCTGGAAACAAAAGCATAAGAGCGAAGTTTTGAATAATGTCGTCTTCCCTACCGCAGAGTTTTCTCAAAACGTATTGCTTTTACATTTGATGCATCGAATCCAAATCCAATCATTTGGATCATTCCTTGCTGCATTAGAAACAGAACACTTGCAATGACTAAAAGATTCACCCAAGAAGATGAGAATGCTCAAAGTCAGAGCTTTTGAGGCAAATGGTGTACGTACGTGAAGAGTAACCATTTTCATGTCCAAGAATGAGACTAAATAAGCATCTTAATCTAAACAAATGTCTATGTAACTAGATACATGGCCATCTTAAGATCAGAAAACATTTTGAGGGTTGTGAGTTAAGTAATTTTCTAAGCAAAACAAGGAGACAATATAAAAACGAAAAACATAAGAGCTTACAGCTTAAAGCTTTTCTTCTTGCCAAGATGCAAATAGACATTAAGTACCTAGTAATGAACATTAATAACAATCATCACAGTTCATATGATGGACCATAACCTTTTGTATATTGGCATGTGTTTGAAACCTTGGATTAATAGTCCAGACCCGTTTCTGTTATAATCAACGATATATTATAAACTCTTTGTGTAAACTAGCTAACAGTCTCAAACTAACCAAGAACTTGATCTATAGATTTATTCTTAGCCATTTTGTACAAACTCCAGAATATTACAACTGTAAACGCATTGGCGCTCACTGTATTTGTGTCGGTGATTCTCTCGAGTGCTATCAGAATTTGTTATCAGACCAAAATTAGTCAAACAATCCTCTGTACATTTTAACCTTTTTAGCAATATAGTAATCATTAATTATAAAAAATGAACAGTATTTTTACAACTTGCAGTAATGGTTAAACACATGGAAAAAAAGCATTGTGGCCACTTGTCCAGGAAAAAAAGCTTCTTCTCTATTGTTAAGATAATTGACTCAATGAATCTTTATAATGTTCAAACAGTGAAAAGGTTTTAGCATCTAATCATTCTAAATGATTGGTTATAAGAGTTCAATGCCTATACGTGAAAACTCTAAATTTGTCTTTAATTAGTAAAAATCGTTGAAATCAAGGTTTTTTTTTATCATATGAGTCGTTGAACTTAAATTTATGCCTCTAAGTAGTACTTTTCTAATCTTTTTTTTAATCCACATTAAGCATTTAGGTGCAATGAGGACCCCACACACAGATTTACTAATTTACCATCGCATGTCGACGGTGTAGCGCCGCTCTTAGGTTTTTATTTTAATTTTTTACTTAATCCAAAATCCCGGCAGAGACAAAGACGATAAGGCCCTTCAATTGCCGAAACCCGAAAAGAGAAAGAGAGAGAAGAAGAGGAAGAAACGATCGGCCAGAGAGAGAGAGAGAAGAGAGAAAAGAGAGAAGAAAGGTCATCCGAATATTTGTTCTCATCTGATTTCTCCGATCTGCCATGGCTGGGTTTTGCTGAGGCTAATAGCTTGGTGCTGGGTTTAGACGCTCGGTGAAGGAGGGAGATAGATCTCTTTTACCTCTTTTTTGCGTCGCGAGGAGAAAAAAACGGTTTGTTTTGCTTTGTTTGCTTGCTGTTCATGTGGATCGGTTTTGTTTCGTGGTAGATTATCTTATTTCGATTTCGGGATCGATGAGCTTTCATATCTTTGACGTCGTGGATCTGATTTTTCTTCTGGATTCTCCTTGTTTTGACCTGATGAGGCACTGCTTACTGTTTTGTGACCTAGATTCGTTGTTTTAGATTCGGATTAACAGTATTTCAGTGTTTGATTTATCCAAATTTCTCGTAGGAATTCTGGGTTTTTGTTGGTCATTCATCTGTACGTTGTTGTAAGATATTCGTGAGCTGGGTTTTCGAAATTTTCAGTGTCTCACTCCTTTGTGTGTTTCGATACTGTAGTACGTATGCTTTTTTCTCATAATATTAGTTTAGAATCTTAACTGCTACCATTAGCGTGTTGGTTTGTTAAATGATTAGTTTATACTTATTATGGTATGTTGCATTTTTCTTCAAGCAAAGTGTTACCTTGAATCTATTTATTGGTTACTGTGGCTGTCCTTTTCAGTTTTTATTGGAGCCTTGAGAGATAATCTGGTGAAGATAGTCGTTAATAAAGTCAATGGTAGAGAGACTTTTATTGTTTGTATTGAATGAATCACAAGCTTTTTTTATTGTGTGTGGTGTCTGTGGTGCACTAGAGATGATGATTCATATTAGTGTTTAGCTCTTTCTGTTTGGTCTTTTGAGACGAGTTTTGATAGTTCTGTGTTCATGACCTCTTTTTTTTGTGTGGTTTTTCTAGTGCCTATAGGCTTAACACCGAGGAGTGGACTCATACTGAGAGGATAGAAATGGCAGATGGGATATCGAGCTTTTGGGGTCCAGTGACTTCTACTATAGAGTGTTGTGAGGAGAACTACGCCTACTCATCTTACATCGCAGAGTTCTATAACACCATATCCAATGTCCCTGGAATCCTATTGGCTCTCATTGGTCTCGTCAATGCGTTAAGGCAACGGTTTGAGAAGAGGTTTAGCATTCTTCACATATCTAATATGATACTTGCCATCGGCAGCATGCTCTACCATGCCACTTTGCAACACGTGTAAGTACACTTCCTTTCTCGGTCTCTTGACTTATATTTACCTGTTAAATTGATGCATAAAAGTTTTCAGATTATTAGTTTCCTGATCCTTTATTGGGTAATAATTCTGTGTCTTGTTCCAAGCAGGCAACAACAGAGTGATGAGACCCCGATGGTGTGGGAGATACTTCTATACATGTACATCCTTTACTCACCAGATTGGCATTACAGAAGCACAATGCCCACTTTTCTCTTCCTCTACGGTGCTGCCTTTGCCGTAGTCCATGCTTTCCTCAGGTTTGGCATCGGTTTCAAGGTCCACTACGTGATTCTCTGCCTTCTCTGCATCCCTCGGATGTACAAGTACTACATTCACACAGAGGATATCGCAGCCAAAAGGATTGCGAAATGGTATGTCGCTACGATCCTAGTGGGGAGTGTTTGCTGGTTCTGTGACCGTGTTTTCTGCAAGACGATATCTCAGTGGCCTGTGAATCCTCAGGGACATGCTCTGTGGCATGTCTTTATGAGTTTCAACTCTTACTGTGCAAACACATTCTTGATGTTCTGTCGAGCTCAGCAACGTGGATGGAACCCAAAGGTAATATACTTTCTGGGAGTACTTCCTTATGTCAAGATCGAGAAGCCAAAAGCACAATGAGAAGTTAAGTGGGGGAAGTAAACGCCCATAAATATAGTTTTTTTGTTCATCGTTTTGTCAGAAATCTCAACGTTGCTTATTCTATTTTATTTTTGGAAGTGAAACTCTCTAGAAACAGTCTAGATTTTTTTTTTCTTTTTGTTTTGTATTAGTTACACTGGGGATTATGATCTTAAGAAGAATTGATTTTTTTTTTTAACTTGCTAAAACGCTCCTGTTTCTATTTCTTTTTCCCTCATTTTAATTTGACCACATTCTTCTTCCTCAACTCTATAACTTATTCTTTTCCTGAACAATTTAACACCATCCTTCGGGTTTTGTTTGGTCTGCTTTTGTTGTTAGGTCTGGTCCATACACTTTGATTCAAGGTCTAGAATCTTGATTTTGATTTAACAGAATTAACTCCTGAACACTACGTATTGAATGTTAGGTGAAAAATGATGTTATAGTGAGCTCTTTTCTTCTTTCACAAGGAGTATCATTTTTACATACAGCGGCTAAACCAAGCTGAAATCTATCGCTTTCTTTTCTTTTGTATCCAATAATTTTTCTGACTTTTTCGTAACACACACGCCAGAGTATAATATGGTAGATACAATGAAGGGTCGTGATATTCTATGACCCAATAACCTTTTCCTGCAACATTTGGCCAAGCTTCATGAATAGAGCTTGTTGTTCTTCCAATGTTAGGCTTGTGATTATCTGTAGTTAAGCAAAAACAGTCAAAAGCCAAATAAGACATCTTACAACGTTGTGTTGGTTCTTTTACAGTAAACTTCCTACCTGGTCTAAGAGCTTATCCACAGAGAGACTTTGGGGTACGACAAACGATTGATGATATATATACGCAAAAACAGCCATTACCATCTATAAACCGGAAAGAGATATCATATCAGTTACAAAGATGTTGTTATAAAAGATTTTAAAGATGGCACATAATAATGTTTTTGAAGTCAATGCGCGAATATCTACCTGACAATCCATTCTGTCTGTGATTCCGCCATGCCCGGGAATACTATCACCAAAGTCCTGAAATGTTGGAGAAATGCAACAGTGAATCAATGTTGCATAGATTATTGCAGTTTTTTATGACTAAATATAATCTGAAACCTACCTTGACTTTGAAAGCTCTTTTGAAACCACTGGCAAAGAAGCCACCAAAAGGCGCTATTATAGATGCGAACAAGCCAAGACATAGAGCATGCCACTGAACAGGTAGAATAGATATTTCTTTCCAAGGGAACTGCATATTAAAACAACTTTTCGTTCATAGAAGCAATGAAAGTTGCTCGTGTAATTTGTTTAGTATTGTGCAATTCTAGGCTTACCCAATCAGAAATCCATCCTGGTATAGCATGTGTCTCTTGCTTGAACAATGGACCAGGATCACAGTGAAGCCATCCCGTCGATAGATCCTGTACTCATTGCAGGCCAATAACATAAATGGTCATTAGTTCTTACTACACTTCTTGTAAGAAAAGAAGGCAGGACATGATTGCAACTTCCACGTACCTCTCTGGGACATGTCAGCCATAGAAAACGACCCATTACATTTGCAAGCTGCAAAAAGAAAAAGAAAGATTAATATAACCATTAGCAGCTCACATAAACATGTAGTTATTAGATTACCAGGAATGCAGAAATCATTGTGGTGATTGAAGCTCCAATGAAACCCTCCCATGTTTTCTTTGGTGATAACTTGATCAACGGTGTTCTTCCAAAGAAGAAACCACAAATGTATGCAAATATGTCATTGATGACGATAAGTGATGCAGGAAGTAGAAACCTGCACAAGATATTAGCATATTAACAAAGTAGACTCAAGATTATTAGAAAAATAACACAATGAGAAACCAAGGAACAGGTGACATATGTGACTCTGTGATTTACCAGAAGATTCCTTCAAAGATGTTGGCCACGGTGAATGAGGACTGAGTGAACACCACAATTAAGATCATATGCGTCCATGCATATTGGCTAAACTGATATTTGTACATCTTCTTTTTCAGCGTCAGAATAAACCACACAAAACCTACAATTCCAAGAACAAAAAAAGAGACAGACTGTGTAAGCAAAATCAGTCGACAAAGATCATTGCTCCTCACACTAACGAGTAACCACAAAAGTTCAGGAGACATCTAACCGGAAATATACAAGGAGTAACAGATTGCCATGTGGTATTTGATGAGGTTGGTGACCAGTCGATACAGGACTTTGTCTGGAGTCACCGTGTTAACTAACCGTTGGCTAAGTATTCGGCCATATACAAATAGCATTGCCGTGAAAAAGAAATGCCTACATAAAATGGGGATCAAAGACACACAGAAAATACTCAAAACCATTAGACCAGCTCATTACACAGAAGCACAAGATCAAGAAACTCGAAAGGCTGAGCAGGAGTGAGCAAGTGTGGATTACCAATTGAGTAATCTAAACCCAGGGAGCTGTTTATCTTCATGAGTTTTTCTAAGCAAATTGAAAAGTTCTCGTGCCATGAATATCTGGATGACAACCACCATGGCTGTAATGTAGAGATGACCCAGGTACACTATTAGAGCAAAACCACCAATCATCCAAATAGTGGAGTATGCTCGAACGAGAAACGATTTGTATTTGCTTCTGTTATTGACAAGTAAATGGCTTCCATTTGGTTTTGCTCCTGCAACAACCTAAAAAACCAAACAAAGTTGTTGACTTTTTCAACCAAAGTATATACAAAATGGAGCAACAACGAAAAAAGCAACTATAGCTTCTCTACATCACATAAATGCAACTTAGCGAGGACAAGAACAATGTGAAACCTCAAGTAATCAATCATTGACTTGCCTTAATCTGTGTCACTCAATAAGTAAATTCTGAAGCAGAGATATGAATAAGAGCAAACATACATCACTATTTCGCTTCCGATGCCGAACACGAGTGGTACGTGCTGATGTAGCAGCATCGCCAGTGTTCTCCTTTTGCATATTTCTAACATTAAAATACAAATCAATGAAGGGAAATAAACTGAGACTGACTGAAAAGAAGACTCTCGATATCTTTCACTATACTAATATAGCAGCAACTACAAATCATTGACACGCCGGAAAAAAAAAAAACAATTTTTGAAGAATAGAATTTACGTATATAAACAGAAACTAAATCAGCTGAAACAATTAATAAACATACAATTGATTCATTGATAATTCTTTAGTTCCACCTCAAAGTAACGCAATCAGAATTCAAAAATTCTCCATCAGTATGTTTGTTTACTCAAATTCATCGAATCTAAAACACCGAACATAAGTAAAATAGCTATAATTCAAATATTAGAGATAGAGAAATTATTACAATTAAACAGGAAACCATACAAATATGAGCAAAATCACACAGACCGATGCACCTTCGAGAATAAAACAGAAATTCAAACAAGCAAGAGTTATTACAGCATACTGGAATCTCCACTAATGTTTTAAAACATCACAACACGAACTAAGCAGGATAAAACAGAGGAACACTAGTAATTTCTCGTGGAGATCTGAGAGCTGAGGAGACGAGATATATGTGTGCAAATACACATCTATACATAACTATGTAAATAAGGATTGAGGTACATAAGGTAGAGACGTGAAACCTGTTCGTGAGCTCAGTTACTGTGCGATAGAGAAGAAGACGATGGAACAGAGAATCGACTTGAAGCAAGAAAATAGAAGACGAAAGGATTCTATTTTTCCCGAATCTTATTATTATTATTTTTTTTCTCTTTTTCCCGAATCTTAACAATCAGTATTATATTAGGGGATTAAAGGTAATTTTTTTAATTGTTATAAAATTAGAGGTAATGTTCACCAGAACGTCGATAAACGGGAGAATATTACGAACGAACTCTTTTAAAAAGAAAATTGCACACTGATGTTCATCCATAAATAAAAAAGAGAAAAGAAAGTGTTTTTGTTTGGAATGGTGGAGAATAGAACCGCCAAAAGGAGAAATAACGTATTAGATTCTTCCTTCTCTCTTTTTTAAAAAAAAAAATTATAGATGAACATTTAGATTATCCATCAAAAATAGGATTTATTTAGTACAGATTTACAAACAAATTTAGAATTGATTAATTTGATAAATAATTTCGATTGAAAGATGTTTCAAACACCTCATTTCATGAAATTAGTTGCAACTTAATGGCAATCATTTTTATTTCGTTCTCATTATGCTTATTATTTAGTTTGCTCAGTGTTCGATTTTCATTTTAACACAGACAATAAGCTTCTAGCCTTCTTTACTCTAAAGAAACAGACCATTTTAAACATAACATTAAGATATGAGAAAACATATGGAGAAAACACACTTTTCTGGAAATGGAAATGAGAACTTTTCCAAAGCTGAACCCTTAACACCTGGTCTGTAAACCCAAATGAAAACATTTCATTAAGAATTTTCGAACAATTTTTTGACATGAAAAGTTACTTTATACCGTGGTCTTTAAATTTGTACACAATTTAACTCAAAATTTCAAAATGATGCATAAGACTGTTCCCAAAAGGCCAAAACTCATCTTTCTGTTTTTAATTGGGTTGATATATCCATTACTACTACAGGTAATGGATATAAGACTGTTCCCAAAAGGCCCTTTGATTGTTGCATATCCAAGACTAAAGATTATCTCCAAAAAGTTGTGAAATAAATCTCTAATCTAACTAGTCAATTCAAGAAAAGACCTGGACACTAATTCTTAAGGAGATGAGAGTTTGTTTCCCGCTGCTCTATTCCCCCTGCTGCTCATAGATCTGCATGTACGCCTCCGATAGTTCTACCATTTGGGGAAGTGTCTCTGCAACATGAAGATCCTGCATCTCGTACCTGCAATGGATATTATCCTCAATTTATTTCAGCTCTAAATCCTATCATAAACACGTCACTATGTGTTCAAATTGTGATATCTAATATGCTAAAAAGGTCATTTGAGATACTTTTGCCATCCCTATTTCATGGAAGCACAAAACAAACAAAAAAAACAAACCAAACAAAAAAACAAATGTTTATAGAAGAGAGAAAGCTTACCATAGTTCTTGAGACTTGCGCTGCACAAAGACTCTGAAATACCCGTCCTCAGGCTTACCATCATGTACAATGTTAGCGATTAGATTATACTTGGTACACACCCTCTCGCCTTCAGCGACTGTAGGCAAAGATGGTATGTAATCCCTCAGCTCCATGTCCTTCACAGGGAAGTTTACTGTGGCATCGACCAAAAAAAAATAATGGAGTCAATTAACCAGGGAATAGGAATCCCTGTACAACATTTATGTCACAAAAATTCCAAATAGACTCACCCAAAGTAGGGTTCTTCTCCTTGAAGAAGTTATTCTTTTTGAACCGAACCATATGGAACATCAAGTAAGGAGGACATTTTGTTATGCGATATCTCATTCTTGCCAGCCTAGGGCGAACCACCTCTGTCACAGTTTCTCCATCAAACTTCTTCAGTAAATCGAATAGGAAAACCTGACCAAAACATCAAAGATATTAGCTTCTGCTTGCCTCACTTTGCTAACTAAAAACTCAAAGACGCATATATGAGGTAGCAAGCCTTAAAGGCTACTCGAGGTTCAACCCAAAAGGACTCAGAGAATTCTTCCCTTTTTAACTCTTAAAGTGGATTTCAAAAAGTCAGTGTACTCTATGACAGCGAAGAATCACAAAGCCATTAGTTGAATTACTATGACTCAGCCACAAAATAAGTTTAAAGGTTTTCTAGCTGCACCTCAATTATGTTACTCATAATAATGTTCCCCTTTCTGGAATACATTTTGTAAAAGGGGCAGAGTAGGAAGATTTGCAAGGTTTAAAATATTCAAAACTTAAAAATCTAAAGCAAGAGGTTTATACCTGCGGGATTATGTTTTTCTCCATGACGTCTTTGAAAAGAGGAGGCGGAGGCAAATCTAGCCCAAGCATCAGAAAAGGCATCCTGGAGATTTCTTTGTTTTCATTGCCTTGATACTCTCTCACAACCTCCAACTCACCCTGTAATGGTTAGCAGGTTACATGAACATGCAGCTTTTTGCAAGTAATTATATCAAACTACATTATGTTGACGTGTCAAAGGATGGACACATACCTGGAAGCACTGGTGGATGATACTGCTGCCGTCCTTTGAAGTTCTTAGATCCATGTGCAAAGTGTTGAGGAGCCACGACATAAACTCCACTGGATCTGACTGTTGGCCTATCCTAAATCGTTTCTTGCTAGCTTTCATGACAGCTTGCAAGAATTCATGTGGACTCACCTGTTGACACAAGGTAACTTCAATTAGCAATAGGTGAGTGCATGTAAGAAAAAAATAAAGAAGAGAGAAGTATAATTTGAGTCAAACCTGTCCTTTAAAGTTTCGAGCATGCCAAATCTTTCGGGTGAGTTCCCCAAAGCGGTGAACAAGAGGAGACTTGCAATGCTGATAGTTCTCGGGAATAAGGAAAAAGTTCCTTAAGGGAGTAACTCTCATCAACGATTGGATTGTAACATTCACAAACTCTGTCTTTTGTATGTTGTTCAACCCCACCTATATATATACAAGGTTAAAAGTACCATTAAGAGATAAGTTTACTTAAAGATAAACTGTGTTCAAGGAGAGAGGATTACCATTCCCGGAAGATAGTCAGAGCCATCAAGAGCCCTAGACCAGTTCTTATTCCTGTCAAGCTCTTCCACTTGTGCCCTACTAAACCTGTAAATGGATAGCACCAACGCCTTGATAAGAAGGAACTGAAAACACAATCGGTAAAGGGAAGAAAATTTGAGAAAGCATGAAAGTAGAGTTATATATTCAAGTTATCATAAATTTTTTTAACATGGATCTAAATAACTAAACGAAACTGATTATAACAACAGTCAAAGACATTCTTTTCCATAACATTAACAAATCAATGCAAGCACAAATTGTTTAAACATGGAGAAGGATTGGGCACAATGCAGTAAGAAGTAGTAGTCACAAGATCCAAGTAACATACCTTGGGTTTAAGACATGTCGAATGTCATCCAAAGAAGGGTCATTGATCTCGTAACTATCAGGAAGACAATACACCTTCTCTGTCAAAAGATTGATATAAACGTGGTGTCCTGCTTCCAAGCTATGTGTATAAGCATGAGACTTCTGGCTTCTTCCTTGGAAATACTTCCCGCAAACAAGACACGCATACACATTTAAATTCGACAAGGACACAGAGCAAAACCTCTCGAAATCAAAATCCAAGACCTGAAATTCGACATCAAGAAATGGGTTTAAATGCTTATCCCAAAACAATAGCATATGAAGAACTCGGCAGAAACATAACAATCGACCATAGATTAGATACATTACAATTACCAAACTCAAGAAATTGGTCAAGCAAACATATTCTTTTCACTATAGATGATTTACCTGACGATTAACGGTATCAAGATAAGGGCAATCACGACGGACTTCAACATGGCGTGAATGCTTTCCCCGACCCATCGAGGCATCATCTTCGTCGTCATTGAGCTCTTGTTCACCTTCTCCTACGACTTCGTTCCCATTCCCCTCTCCAATCGCAGCTCCATTATCTTCTTCTCCTACGACTTCGTTCCCATTCCCCTCTCCTATCGCAGCTCCATTATCTGCTTCTCCTACGACTTCGTTCCCATTCCCCTCTCCTATCGCAGCTCCATTATCTTCTTCTCCTACGACTTCGTTCCCATTCCCCTCTCCTATCGCAGTTCCATTATCTTCTTCTCCACTTCCACGAGCTTGCGGATTTCTCCTCTCGCCTTCCTCTTCTTCATCGTCTTCATCGTAAGCATTCGCCAACGGCAATAAAGGGTTATTGAAACCCAGTGGTGGAGGAGGCGAAGCAGACCGTTCTATCAATCTCGTACGCTTCATCTCTCGTTCTTCCTCAACATCACCATTCTTAACTTCTCTCTCGTTTTTCATTCTCAAGAGTTTCTTACGCAACTTGCTTCAAAACCCTAGAACACAGAAAACCAGCGACTCACGGAGATCCTCAGCCGAATCAAAGCAACGATTTCTTCCAAATCAACGCCCTAGACGACTAGACTTCAAATCAGAAGAATCTATGGTCGTCAATCTACTCGAGTATATCCCTCAATACACAAATTTTCCCGAGAAAGTTTGCAAATTCGCCACTACTGAGTCGTTACAACCTAAAAACTTCTAGAACCGACTCTAGTCTCCGCGCAACAGTAGATTCCCTCGCTCTTCTAAGCTTTTATGTTTCTTATTGGGCTTTATTTTCCTAGCCCAATAGAAATATTAATACATATTTATATTTTTTGAAATAATATGTATTTTTTACACAGAGATTATCTCTGTTTAAAGATTCACGATCCGATACTGATCAAAATTCCATTAACACCCTCAAGCATCTCGAAACCAACAACAGTAAACGCGTCAAAATCCAAGGGGATATATTCGACATTTACGTCGAGTAAAGAGATGGGGTTTTAAGTTAAAGCCAGCTGGCCAAGAAGTAAAAGCAATCAGATTACAAAACGACGAATACACCCTTTACCAATAAGCTTTAGATGCCATAACTCATAAGGGTAATATCGACATTCACACTCTGCTGATAAATCAAAACCAACCGTGAAGGGTATATTCGTCATTCCTTGAGTTATAAAGAGAGAGACAGAGACGAAGAAGAAGAGAGAGAAAGAGACAAGGGTAGAAAGAAAGAGAGAGAGAGAGAGGAAGCAAAGGAAAGGAGAGGATAAGAGAGAGAGTTTTTTTTTTTTTTGTTCCTGTGGGGTATTTGTTTTTTTTTTAATTTTTTTTTTTTCGTTTCTCCCTCTGGTATATGAAAAAAAAAAAATCTTTGAAGTCGCTCGTCAATGGTGTCGGACCAGGATCTAGCGAAAGGAGTCGAGACTCTGCTCAGGCAATCCGACCCTAACTCTCTCACATCGGTAAACAGTGTTATTCAGCAGCTTGAGGCTAAGCTAGGGTTAGACCTCACGGAGAAGACGAATTTCATCAGAGACCAGATCAATCTCCTAATCCGTGCTCACCCAACAGCCTCCGCCTCCGCCTCCGCATCAACCGTACAATCTCAGCCGCCGCCGCCGTCTCCTCAGCAGCAGCAGCAGCAGGTGCATTCCGGCGTCAATGTTCCGGCAAAAGGGCATTTCGCACTTCACCATCCGTCTCAATTCTCTCCTTCGCAAATGCAACAATATCCTCCCCATTTCGCTCTCCAGCCTCCTTACCACTCTTATGACCTCAATTTCCGGCAGCCATATCCGCCTTACATGCCGCCGCAGCACCAGCAGCAATCTCCGCGACAAGGACCTTCTATGCTGCTTCCTCAAGGCGCCAACGCTGCTCTCTCTGTTAATCAATCTCCCAAAGAAAGGTCCGTTTTGGGTTTTTTTTAGGGTTTGCATTTCGATAATTTGAAGCTTAATCTTCGTATTCTTTCCCAATGTCGTTCCGATTGCAGTAATTAGAGATTACCCTTTTGGGAATGTCTAAATCTTTGACTCAATTTTGTTCATTTGCTGGTTTTTAGGTTCACATGCCCAAGTTTAGAATTATCATCCAGTGATATTTTTAGCAGATTAATTACACACACCGCTCTATTGTAGTGGCTATTTCTTAATGCTGTAGCTAAAATTGGATTTTTTTCTTACAAAAAGAAGTTACTTTGCCCAAAATATCAAACGATTTTATCCAAAACGTATAAAGTTATTGTCAATTAGGTGAATGCAAGTTTTATGAATTGGGTTTGTCAGCTTTCCCCAATGTTCTCTCCATTGCAGTGCTCCAGCTGGAACTAAAAGAAAGGGTGGTCCTGGAGGACTAAACAAAGTCTGTAGGGTTTCTCCAGAACTTCAAGTCGTTGTTGGTGAACCTGCTCTTCCGAGAACTGAGGTTATCATCACCGTCTTCTATTCACGGTTATGACAGTGCGTGTTGTTTATAAGTATTTAGTGTTGATCTATATGGCTTTTGGTTTCAGATCGTGAGGCAATTGTGGGCTTACATAAGGAAGAACAACCTCCAAGACCCGAGTAACAAGCGGAAGATCATATGTGATGATGCATTGCGTGTGGTTTTTGAGACTGATTGCACTGACATGTTCAAAATGAATAAGTTGCTTGCTAAGCATATTCTCCCTCTTGACCCATCAAGTAATGGTTCATTACAAGCGTTTTTTTTTTGGCCCAACTCCAAATGTTATTGATCAGTTCAATGTTACTAACTGTTTGAAGTCTCTTTTGGCAGAGGACTCTGGTCAAGCGAAAAGGGCAAAAGCTGAGGTGGAGACTAAGACTGAGACTCAGACTGAGACCACAGAGCCTGTTAGTTCAGCTATTGCATTATCTGAGCCACTTGCTAACTTCTTTGGCACTGGTGAGACAGAGATGGCAGATGACGAGATTATTCGCCGTGTTTGGGAATACATAAAACTCAACAATTTAGAGGTGGGTGTTGAAATACTCTGGTTGCTCCTTTATATCTTCCTATAAAGTTTCCATTTTGCTGCTAACAAAGCTTATTTAATGGAATTCCTCTATAAGATAGTAATTTACAGAATCGGATTTCACGTTTCTGTATGTTTTAGAGCTTTTTGAATGGCTATAAACAAGAAAACTAAGCATTGTTTATTCTGCTTTTCAAAACGTTTTCAGGACCCGGTAAATCCAATGGCTATTCAGTGTGATGAAAAGCTCCGGGAACTTCTTGGATGTGAAAGCATTTCAGCCGTGGGGATAAATGAGATGCTGAGGCGTCATATGTACAAGCGGACTTGAAAACTTCTGGTTCTGACTTAATTAACTAGGAACTACTAGTGTAAGTGAAGTTTTTGATTTCACAGGTTATGATATTTATAAAGTCTCAGCATTGTCCGAAAACTGCGATTGACTTGTGTATCACAATTCTCTCTCTTGCAGGTGTATCTAGGGAACCTACTTATGACTCGTGAGTGTAGAACTCTCTGATAGGGAAGAAAAGAACATTTTCACTTTTAACTTCCTTTTAATGCTATTTTCATCTTCCTTTTGGTTGTGTATCGAATGGGTTAGGTTGATATCGTATTTTAGTATTTTACAGTATTTAGGAAATCTGTGATTTCTCTTGTGCTGAAAACTCTAGTGTACGGGTCATATGGCGCAGATGTTTTGTATTTAACGCCATGTACCCATGAATGTTTTAGGACCAAAGAAAAGTAAAAAAAAAAACTCAATGTGTTAAGCTATGTTTTACCTGTTGGAAATATTTGCATCCTACTGATAGAGAAAACAAATTATGTGAATAGTCACGATGAAGATTCATTTGTTTTGGAAAATGTTTTTGGTTTGGATTTAATTGAAGACTCCATATCTTTTAACGTAATTGATATTCAATTGAGTTTCTTTTGCAAAATAGTTGCAGATAAATCTTCCGTTATTTGAGCTTAGTCAAAGAAAGAAATACGTCAATAGAGAGTTTAATCTTATCTTGAATTTATTTTGCTATGTTTTGATCAAAATCTGGGTCGGGTGAAGTAGAAAGCGGCTGCAGCAAACAACAAAAGAGCAAGTAGGAGAAGTGTCATTGCTTGTCTTCTTATGTTTCCTGCTGGTTTCAAGAAAGTGACTATCTTCTCAGCCACACTGACTCCAAACGCCATAGTTCTCTGCAACAGAATTAAGAATTAAAAATGATTGAACACCGATAGCTAAAATGTATCATATAAATTGCTCAGGCTTACTAGTCTTAGAGGCTCTATGTGAAAGATTGGCTCCATGAACATCTCTACATTCCTGCATTGTTTTGGTTTTAAGATGGTCATGATCACGGATTATCATCGGTATGAAAAAACCGAGTTTAGACCAGAATGGTTACTGACTTTATCAACAGCTTTCCTTGGTAAACATGGCAAATGTGGAAGCTGAATCCCTTCCCCAATTGGATTTGTGGTTTCTCCCATTCTGCGCATTACAGGTTAATCATTGCGTGAACAATCATTTCAACCGAATTGGCCAAACCAAATAGGATCGGTTTAGATATAAGGTTATCAGTTAACCGGAATTAAATTCAGGGAGGAGAGACTAACCGAGTTGCCATTGAACACCAATGGTCATGCCATCTTTGGACGTTGGTTTAACAACAATCTTGATATCTTTCCCCAGCTTCATCATCAACCAGTAGAAAAAAGCCATCACTTGCTGCGAACCAAAATACCATATCACCCTAAGAACATGTAGATTTCGAAAATAGAGATTCCTAAAAGAACAAGAAAATTATCAAGATACCAATAAGCTTACTTTCTTGCCTTGCAAGAGTCGATAAGTAGATAAGAAATTGCAAAAGCATTGGCATTCATCTCCAATAACTTCTGATATTCCATTGATGTTTCGGTCCTTAATATCGGTGTATAGTTTTAGCACTGCCTCCTCTGCTAGATCGTCTTCTTCGTCTTCCTTCTCTTTCTCTTCAGTCTCTTCCCTATCATCGTCATCCTCCTCTTTCTCTTCCTTTTCTGGTCCTAATTTTCTTGCCCTCGTCTGAAGTTTCAAAGTCTTTTGTTTTGAGTGTAATCGGTCCAATCGAGAAATCGGATTGCCAAAAACCTTGCGACTCTTTGATAACACTCGGAAATTTCCCGCGTAATAATCTGAGCATGAGCTAAAGATATTTTTCCTTGCAGATAGTTTAGATGAAACTGTTTGCGTAATAGACATATACGAGGATGCCATTGCTTATAAATTGGATTGGTGCTGCTAATTACATAAGATTACAATACTTTATAAAATTTCTATGAAGAAGAAAGATTTCATTTGTCTAAAATAAGCAAAGTGTGGAAGAAACGAATCAATGAATTTTGTTGGACAAAGCAAAGCGATTAAAGAAGGCAACAAAAGAACAAACGTGGAAAGGTAAGAATCTTTTGTAGTTACTGACTAAAATGGGCCTCAAAATTGATCGTTAAGAAGGTCAAAAATAGAAAGGTCTAGAAGAGCTCGTCAATTTTTATTTCTTTAACACAAAAACCGAAACTCCATTGCATTAATGAAAGTGATGTTCCAAATAACATACATTCGCTGCAAATTATCTAAAAACTCCGAAATACAAACTTTAAAATGAGTAGATTCGTGAATTAAATTGCTTAGTTGCACAAACTAACTTCAGTCAGAGCCTTTCCCAACCCTGCAGGGAGGCTCTTCATACCGAGAACAAAACCCTCTTAGATCAGGAGCTTCTCTATAGCATCCTTGAGCTGCTGAATCTGTGATTTCAACTGGCTTGCCTCGTTCGATGTTACCGAACAAGCGATCACAGGTCTTGTTACACCGCATGCTCTTCCCAACGCTTGTTTCGAAGGTACAAACACATACGGCACATTCTGCAGTTATTCATAGAAACAAAAAAATGATGGTTTGGTTCAAAATCAGACCAGATAATTTGATACCTAGTTCACAAGACTTGTGAAACGGATAGCTAAAAAGCTAAATGATGGCATGTGTAATTATGCAGTTTGTTCAACGAGGTTATAAACTGTGGCGATGAAGAAGCAAGTCTTTATTGGATTATTTCAATAAATGTTATCTGGTTAATTCGATTTTGGTCCTCAATTCTTTTCTAGAGTTCTTAGAATATGCAGTGTCAAGAATGTAGCTTTCAAATTCACTCATGAGGAAGCTATGCAGCTAAGGCTAGCTTTCAACACAAAATGCAAAATTGCAAATAGAAAGAAGCTATGCAGCTAAGGCTAGCTTATTAGGCGTTTAAGAACCCTGAGAAAATTCTACACAACTACCAAAAGTTGATAAACACTAGCTTAATTAGAGCTTCTCTTATCAATATCTCGAAATTGCAATCTAATAGCTTTATTCTACAGACGATGCAAAGAACTGTTTCCAGAAGAACGAACGAATGCAAAATGGAAAATCAGCGTGCATCAAACAATACAGCGGAATAAGAGAAAGAGAAGAGACGATAAACCTTATCTTCGGCAAGCAAAGGAAGATGAAGAAGAATCTCGAGGGGCTCTGCATCGGCAGCCATAACCACGAACTCAGAGATTCCACGGTTTAATGTCTTGGTAGCTTCATTAGCTCCTTTCTTGAGCTGCTTGTAGTTAGTAGCCTGCTGAACAAGATCGAGGATTGTTATCGATAGCTGAGAATCTGCTAGCGGATACGCCTTAGGGTTCACTGCTTCCACCGTCATCTTCCTCTTCGAGCTCAGAGAAGAAGAAAAGAGACGACAAAGGGAATTAGGGTTCTAAAGTATTAGAAGGAGACGGTTAAATATCAATGATTCGTCGGGTTTTCGGGTTTCGATTGATTCGGGTTGGTAAAAATGGGTCCGAACTTTCGGTTTAGTTCGGTTCGGATGAAGCTAAAAATGGTACCCAAATTGGAACACAAATCTCATTTCGGATCGGTTTCCGTAATTCGGTCTTATTATTTCGGTTGTTTCCACATTAATCGGTTATTTCGGTCCGATTTGGTTAAATCAGTTCATCGTCATCGTCGGATTCTCGATTTCTTGATCGAGCTCAGAGAAAGTAGAGGAGGAAGATATAATTTGAAGATTAAATCTTCAAGTGAGAAAAGGAGGTAGAAGAGAATTTATCAATGGCGGAAGATCTAGTTCTCGACACGGCGATCAGAGATTGGGTTTTGATCCCTCTCTCCGTGGTGATGGTTCTCATTGGTATTCTTCGCTACTTCGTCTCCAAGCTCATGCGTTCTTCTCCAACTCCCGATGCGAAGATGGTCAAAGAAGGGTAGAGTCTTCTTTTGCTCTCCTTTTGATCACTTATGTGTAGATTGTTTTGTTAGAATTAGCTGATTGGGTTTTGACGTGCTTGGTTTTTCAGACAAGTTGTAATTAGGGCTCGGAATCTAAAGGCCGGTGCCAATTTCATCCCGCCTAAATCATTCCGAGCTCGGAGATTCTACTTCAGCAACGAGGTATGCTTTGTGGGGTTCGAGACCTTTCTTATTTAGGAGAATTTGTAACTTCTGTGACTAATTTCCATGTCGTGTGGTTCATTGGAACCTCAAATTTTCTCTGGCTTCGTGTGCTTTTAGTTTATTCCCTCTGATCTAAGTTGTTCTTTGGTACTTTATGGGATCTTTTGTTTGTCAGACATAGTTTAGTTCCTTGAGATAATCTGGGATTGGGTGTGAGCTATGATTGTGTTGAATCAGCTTTCGTCTCATTATGTTTCCTGAAATTAGTGTTCTTTACTAGTTCGTAGTTGCTAAGAGTTGATATGCAGCTTGGAAAGGTAAAAGCTTTACGCTTCATTTTTCATTTTTACATAGTCTCCTTGTTTTGCTTGAGACAAGATTGCAGTGTACTAGAAGAACTACCATCTCTATCGTTTCTCAGTAGTATAATTTGTGTGCCATTCGAAATGAAGAGTGCTCAGAAATAAGTGCTGCTTGATGTAGGAAAATGGATTGCTACATGTTCCCAAGGACCAAGCTCAAAACCCCCAAGCCCAGATGTTTTCTGATCCTAACATGGCCACGGATATGATGAAGAAAAATCTGTCAATGATTATACCGCAGGTAAAGTAAATTTTGAATTCATCTCTCGTGGTGTGTATTAATTAGGAAGCTGATGAATTCTACCATGTGCCAGACGCTCACTTTTGCATGGGTCAACTTCTTCTTCTCCGGATTTGTTGCAGGTTTGTTTCCCGTTAGATATTATGTCCCATCTTATCTTTCTTTAGCTTTACAGACACATTAATGACGAATCAAATTGTTTGTCTTTCCTGTTCCTTTTGAAAGACTATTGTCTTGGGTTTGTGTTTATCATCTCCTTTACTTTAAAGTGTCTACAAGGCCATAGCATCTGAAACCTCCTAATCTTATCTTACAGCCAAAATACCATTTCCGCTGACTCAGAGATTCAGGTCAATGCTACAGAACGGGATCGACTTGAGCACTGTCGATGTTAGCTATGTGAGCAGCCGTTCATGGTATGTATCGAGTTACATAGAGAATGACACATGACAGTTTTATGCGGGTTTTGTTTATATCTCTTGCTTCATGAATCTCTCAGGTACTTCTTAAACTTGTTCGGATTAAGAGGCTTATTTAGTCTCATTCTTGGAGATGAAAATGGTTAGTGTTGGCGTACTTACTAATTATTCCACACCGTTTTCCTCAAAAAGCTCTGATTTTTCCTGGTGAATATTATTTAGTCATTGCAAGTTTTCTGTTTCTTATGCAGCAATTGATGATACACAACGAATGATGCAAATGGGTGGATTTGGTTTTGATGCGTCAAAGGTAGACTATTCTTTTTTTTTTTCTAATTACTTTGTTAGACTTTCTTGAATCATCATCATCCTACATCTTTCATTTCTGATCTTGGTCCAACCCTGATTTTGTATCGTTGTCATTTGCAAATTGGCCTCTCAGAGCTTGAGCGCTGAGAAGGATGGTCTCGACATTATTCAACATGAATGGGCTCTACCACGATTCGAGCTCCGCGCAGAGTCCGTTTTGAGAAAACTGGTGCAGTAGAGACGAGAGGACGTGATAATGTTTTCTGCTGGTAGCTAAGATTCCTCTGTGTTTCGTTATCCTCCATTGTCATAAACATCGACCTCTACCAAATTTTCTTCTTTATTATACTTTCGTTATCCTAACTAAATGTATTATAAAAAGTCGAAGTCCAAAAGAAACTTAAGAAGAACAATAGTATATATAATAAGACTCTCAAAGTAATATATTGAAGCCCATGAACACACACTTAGATAAACTTCATGTTCTCTACATAGTCAACAAAGATTTGACCTATATAATCATCCTTAAACTCTTCTCCCTGAATATTCAAGC
Organism: Eutrema salsugineum; assembly: GCF_000478725.1. Classification (NCBI taxonomy): domain Eukaryota; kingdom Viridiplantae; phylum Streptophyta; class Magnoliopsida; order Brassicales; family Brassicaceae; genus Eutrema; species Eutrema salsugineum. The sequence goes on along the minus strand of NW_006256909.1, from coordinate 7,595,574 downwards.
TTGTTATAGTTTTCCTCTCCATACTGTAGATGTAAAGGTTTGATGGGACAACGTTGTACAACGACCACATAATATCACCTGTACTAGTCATTCCAACAAACATCATGTTCTCATTGACTACATCAGGCAATACGTGTTTATGCTTGGACCATTTATGATTTACAGCATCTTCTAGAACCCAGCACACAAGGTGATGGTCATTTCCATTCCAATCATGTATACCTACTTTACCTTTGTAGTTGAACAAAGTCCAAGCAAAAATACCCAGCTCTTCTCCCATCTCTTCATTTGTGTTGATAAAGCTGAACTTTTCTGACCTAACGTCGAAGCAAACTACAGAAGGTTGTCCAAACCTAGCTCCTCCGAAATACAAAACACCATTTATGCATACTTCACCATCCATTCTATCATACAAACGGAATCTTTGTTCGATCCTTCTCCAAAAACGTTTTCCAGACTTCGATGTCAAAACCTGATGAGTATTGGGTCTTTCATCATCACCTCCTGAAGAGGTCATACACAACACTTTGAACTGTTTGCCTATCGGATCATAGCCAAGATACATTTGTGAAAGTTTCTCGTGCTTGTTCTGAATTTTCACTTTGGGTAAGGTTAAAAACTCTCCCGTGGCAGGGTTACAAATCACCCACACATTCATTCTACTCCATCCACAAAGCAAGACCAATCCACAGATCGACGAATTACAGAACATATCATATGGAAAATATTCGGGATAGGGCGTGTTATATCGGGTGGCTACAAGACAAGAGTTCTCATCTGGATTTTGTGGCTGAGGTGAAGAGTAGAACAATGACTTTCCATTAACTCTTACATTGAAAAAGAGCCGTGGACGAGCCAAAGACTTGGTCAGAAACAATTCGGTGAAATCAGGACGTCGAAGTAAGGATGCCCAGAATTTCGATACGCAACGAAACCTAGCTACAGACTTTCCCGGGACTCTAGAGAATATATCGATGAGTATATCACCAGGGATTGGGTCTGAGTATTCTCTTACCGAGTTCGAAGATTGTGTTTCATGTCTGGAGATGATTGATAGATTCTCCGACAAGTGCTGCTCCAAATTTTCCATGGCAGATTTTACAAACCCTAAGAATCGTTTCTTCAGAGCTTAAGATGAACGAAACCCTAGACTTCGGCCTCCTTCTTTCCCGGATTTCGACTGACTTTTTATGCAAGAATCCTAAATGGGCTCTATTTTTAAGCCCAAGATATACTAGGTGGTATGTAGCCATTAGAATTTTCTTCTCTCATTTTCCGGAGAGGGAGAGAAACTAAGTAGACAAAAACAGAGCAGCTTCTCCTTCATCTTAGGGCACGTTTCAATACTTGGCCACTGTGGCATCATCCGGTCACTGGATATTCTCAGCCGAGAAACTCATCACGACCTTTCTGTTCCTCAATACATTCAAGAACATCAAACCGTTCCTGGTGGACGAAAGCTGCAATTTTCATCGAACAAACCGTATAAATCCACTCGATCAAGTTCTCAAAAACAAATATTTCCAAAATTTTAGATTCTTAAAAGAACTCTGTTTTTTTGGGGGTACAATTGCATTTACCATTTATAGTCTTGTTAGTGAATTATCTTCTTCGTTTCTTTTGACTTGTGCAAAAGCATAGTGATAATGATCACTAACGCTAAGAAGCGATTACGTAGGTCGTGAGACAACAAATGATGCAAAGATCGTATATACCAACATACAAGACTCGAAAATGTTTTACATATACATACGATTATTATATACACTCAATTACACCTTGAGTTGTGTTCGGTCGTGGAACAAACTCTACATAGAAGAGCACAAATCTTCTACATACACATACATACATACATACATTGGTTAAGAGAGTTAGTACCAAGTCTCTCCTATGGGATTTTGATGAAGTTACCTAAAGCTATATCCTTTCCGCCTTTGCCTGAACCTGAAAAAATTCAAACACTTGAAATAATCAGTTTTTTTAGATATACTCGTACTCTGTAAAAGTTAACCTATGATGGTGATCAGTGATTCAAACTTCCACCTGCTAAAACTTTCAATAATGCATCTAGGTTATCATTAGAAATCTCACATCAAAAAACGAAGAAGATGAGGCTTACTCAATTGATAGCAACGAGAGGGAAACACTTATCACTAGATTCATTACAGTTACCTTGTATGGGGTTAGGGTTTCTTAAAGTTTCCTTGCTTTTGCTCATAACACCAGCTTGAACCCCTTGGACAGAAAATCATCCCTGAAGATTGTAACATAAGATGGTTTGAGCATACTGATACATTTACCCTCCTAACATGTCAAAGAATGACCTAAGACTCAGATTTGCCTTAATCATCTTATCCACATCCAAAATTCTACCAAGACATCAAAAATGACTAGGAAATGAGCATACACCACCTCTTATTACTCTGCTGCATCAATTTATCTTCTCGAGCTCTACGTTCTTTCCTGCGCTTAACTTCATTAGGATCACCTCTACATCCCAAAACAAGGCTACTCACAAGCAGTTCCACGCTATACGAACTATCACAGTCCTTTATTCTAAGCTTTCTAAACCTCTTACTCGCCAGATCAAACCACACGAGCTTCGCGTTGTTTATCTCCAGCAAAACCTTGTCCCTGTCCTTGGAATAAAGCAGAGGTCTCATAAAGTCAAACGATTCCACACTCTTGGGTTTAGGAACTCTAAACAGCTTACTCCAAGATCCTTCAACTTTATACTCCTTCATGATCCAAACATCAACATAGCTAAACTCGTGGTTACACATCAAACAAAGACAACCATCTAACACACCTATATCGATGTTCTCATGAGCAAGAGACTCAGGGAAATCGAGGATCTCAAACTCCTCAGAGGCAAGATCGAATCTTATAATCGTGTTAAAGGCGATAAGCCCAGGTCTTCTTGGCAAAACCCAGTGAAGACTATTGCAAGCTAAAACACCATATCCACGACGATACAAGAGATGGTAATAAAAGTAGAACAGTAATTGAATCGCAGGAAGAACTCTTTTGATCCTCTTCCATGAATTCTTCTTCAAGCTAAAAACTTTGATTTCATAAGGGAATCCAAAAACTAGCTCATCAGCTTTACCTCCTTTACACTGAATCATCCTCACAACTTTGTAATCTTCGCTCACCGAATCGTAACCTAATCCGTAAAACACATACCCGCGCGTGGTCGAACCCTCCGGGAAATCGACGATCTCAGCCGGTAACCGGTGGGTTTGCCGGGTCGATGGATTGAAAAGCGCAATATCGGTCGGTGAATTCGATAAACCGATCAAACCGTTGCACGAACCGAAAACCTCGGTTAGACCACCGGCTTTTAAAGGATGCTCGACGTCGGAGACTTTATCCGGTGCGTCGATGTCCACCGTACAGAGAAGGCGAGGGCCACGTAGCAAGATCATGAGGTGGTCTCCGGTTTGGAGTGTGTGATTGAGATGCGATGCGATGAAATCGGGACTGTCGATTAGAGAGAAGCAAGGCTTCGAGAGGACGCGGAATCGGACTAGCGTCGACGCCGGGAGACGGAGGAATAAATCGGTGATGATATCCATCGGAATATTCGCCATTTTTTCTGTTTTTCTCAAATGATGGAAAGAAACAGTGACTGAGAGAAGACGCTAAGATCTTCAGCTAATGAAGATAACAATTTGGGATAATGCGATAAAAGTAGACAATACGCAAATGTTTATTACACAAATGTTTTATTTTCACTTTGATAAAGAAGTCTCTCTATTTTCGATGATATCTTTTGAATAAAAATGCAATTTTTTTTCCTTCTTTACTCTTGAGTCGAGAGTCTTTAGTCTTGAGTCTTGATAATGCTGTTGAGATTTTCTATTAAAAAAAATCTTATCTTTTTTATTTCGATAAGATTATCTTGGGCTGGGCTTATAGATATGTCTATTATTGTTATTTTTGTTCGGCTATGTTTATTGTTGTTTAAGATACTTTTTGGTCTATATGCGGGACTAATCAGGCCCAATATTTGAAGATTACAATTTACAACCAATTTAGGATCAGTCTGACCATAATCCAGAGAGATGACAAATTTACAATAGCCCTTCAAAAATTAATATATATATATATATATATATATATTAGGATATCTGTAAAAAAATTGATGATGGACACAACTTGTAATAGTTTGGAATTTTGGATGCGATTTTTTTTCTTCAAAGTTTATAGGAAAAACTTAATTAAAAAAATATATTCTTAAGGACAATGTAAAATTAATTAACAACAATGCATTTACTATTTTCTTTGAACTCATTATACGCAGAATCTCTAAACCTAGCGCCACTTGCATATACGTTCCTTAGAGCATGTCCATTGGGGGGTTGGAAAAAGAGTTCAGCTCGAGTTCATAGACAGTTTTGATTAAAACAAAAAGAAATAATGCTTATATGGGAACGATCGGTTCATCAGGACAACCCTGAAAACCCCAGGTTCGTCCAAGTTCGTCCAGGTGGCAAGATATCATTAGACTAAGGTTTTTTTTCTTAATTTTCGAATTAAAAATAAAAAATTAATATCTGATGAACCTCTTTAAACTCTTACTAACTCACTTAGCTTACTCATCTGTAATGTGACATGTTTAACCAAGTATAAGTTCTACAATCAAAATTATCTAATTGTACTTAGTCGGGTTATATTAGAAGTCTATATATAGATTTTATAATTAATATGCTGGTTTTTCTTTATATTAATGCATCAACCCTTTAACAAAAAGAAAAGTTCTAAAATCAATGGGGCATGAAAATGCCAAACCGAGTTCACGGGAAAGACCATGCATCTATGTATATAATTTACGTGATAAAAGGAACAGGTCAAATCTATATATGACTGATGTGATAACATTTATTAAAGTCCTAAATCTCTGAAAAGCAAATTATTGTAATTGGATTTATCTTAATTTGGGCTATTAAATAAGGTTGAACATGCCAAAGATGGTTCACGGGTATAGCGTCTAGTGGCTACGGGAGAGATCTGGAATCGAATTATTTCTTCCACATGATCATTATTAATTTTATCAGTGGGTGAAAAACATTCTCCTTTCTTTTGGCAGAGACGTCAATGATGGGTTTGGAATAGTAAAGACTTAATGTGGCGATGAGCCAAGAACTGCGACTAAAGTACGACCAGGATTGTTTCTTTCCATTTCCGTTCACGTCTACGTTCTTACATTATTCGTAACATCAAAACTTAAACGTAAAATAAAAAATAAAATAAAAAGTGGTCAGACTGACGATACGAAACATGACAGCTATAAACGCTGGAATCTAGATTATTATCCGCCAAGAATAAATAAATAAGATGCGTTCATTACAATGCATCACAAGTATATGATCATGGTGAATTTTGTACTGTATTGATTGTAATGTACTTACTGCAAAATGTTTTAACTGGTACGTAAAAAGATTCTACGATGTTTCAATAAAATATATATATCTAGTGTTCAACTTATCTCTATAGTGCCTCGTACTACAATTAGAATTAGCTTGAACCAGTTACCAGTCATTGAAATTTGAAAGGCTATAAGTCTATAACCACTTATTTTCGTTTAGTTAGGTTATTAATGACCATGAAGCCAAAAGAAAAAAAAAACATAAATCAAACGCAACATATAGATTACTCGATTGCAAAACTTGAGTCCTCAGACATCTTACTTTTGGAATTATATATAATTTCCACTCTATTTATACGTAGTCGTGCCCATTTCTACGCATCAAAAATTCTTGGACGATTGATATCATGCCAGTTTTCTATATTTCATATTGTCATTGATCTCGAGAAACCTCTTTCAAATCACACCACATTTCCATATTTCACAAATCAATATTTCATGACAAATTCCGTACCTTTTTTTGGTGTTAACATGTAAAACGAAACTTTACCTACGTAATTAACGTTTAGAAGAGACTAGTAGTTAATAACAATATTGAGCTTGTGATATATATATATATATATATATATATATATATGTGTATATATACAATCGTTCCGTAACCTATGCTACTTACTATACCTATGATACAGAAACAAGTTATATCCGAAAAAGTTCGTACAAAAGGTTGTTCCAAGTTTGATTGGATACATTGACCCACAAAAATTCTTATTACGGAATGATTGTTCTTTGATTATACATTTCAATTAAATCCCGATCATATACACGTGTGCAACAACAATAGAACACTCACGGGCCAAGCATATTTATTAATTATCTTATCTTGTAGTATTTACCAAACCGAGGAAATTTATAAATTTATACTAATAGACACTGAAGATGTTGGCACAAAAGAGTCTAAAAATAAATAAAAACCATGTTGACAAAAAAAAGACACAAATCATTAATATTTTATTAAATAGGACAATTGAACAAATTACAAGGAGCTCTCGCGATACAACAAAAAGTAAACAACACAAACCCACAGATGTTTCTTATTAACTTCACCAATTCAAATAAACGAGCATAAAAGAAGACATAACGATAAAAAATTCAAGGTTTTTCATAGTTCGTAACTTATATATGGAAAAGTGTTTGATTTTAAGGGCATTGGAAACCACGTGGTGCCTTTCTGCTGCAAACATTGAGAAGTAAGCTAAGGTTGATGGGAAGGTTAAGGTTGATGCCAAGAACACTAGCCTTTAGGGCAGTGCAAAGACAAACCGCAGCTTCAAGATCAACCAACCCCTTGATGAGGCTGCAGCATGGAGTCACAGGAGGAGTTCCCAGAGTCACATCGTTTAACAAGTTGAGTGCGTTAACACAAACACCGAGCTTTAAGGTATCTTTAGGGCAAGTCCCGCTGGTGGTTGGTGTGGTTGGTGGGCTAGGTTTGTGCTTGTTGTGTTTGCGCGGTGGAGGAGGACAATTGGTGCTCCGGGTGGCTGTAGTGAAAGTGAAGAAAAGGATGTTGAAGAGAAGGAAGAGAGAAAGAGAATTCTTAAGAGCCATTGGTTCTTTGAAGGAAGAACAAAAATAGCCCTAAAGAAACTCTTACAAGTTGAGTAGTACGTAGAAGGTAATGATGGAGGAAAGTGAAGAGTGTTAAGTGTGTATTTATAGAGGAAGTGAATGGCTTGAGTAAAGAATTAAATGATATATATTATAAGCTAAATAATTTGATTAATAATAGTGGTTATTAATTTTGTTTTATTATTTGGACCGACCACGTTCTAGCCCTAGGGTATTTAGCTGGCGATAGGCTAAGAGTTTGGAACTAAGTATAAAGTTGATATATTAAAATGGTTTTTCTCTATGTAATGTCTTGTGTTTTTCTATCAATACATTTTTAATCTGACGTTCTATATCGTTATGATAAAAATTTACTCAGTTTTTTTTTTTTAAAATATTACTTTTGATGTAATTGTTACCTGTAACAAAGTTAAATTTATTACCATTTTTAAGAATATGTAGCCTAGTAGTTTTTCCTTGTACTCTAACTGTATTACCGTTTTCCAGTTTACCATTAATGCATAATGCAATATTGTTGGAAAGAAAAATTCTAATAGTTTAACTAGAGTGATTAGAACACCAAAGACACAATGCAAAAACGGAGAATTTATTAATGTTTTATTATATAATTATTGGTCGAAAGTAAAAAAGTCACAACCATATATAGTTGTGGTTTAAGCTGTGAGTAAGTTTTAGTGTATTGATGTAATTCGAAGGGAAACAAGGAGATTGTTTATGGGCAGGTGAAGCCTCGTGGGATCCTGCGGCCACAAGCCCTACAAAGGATAACGATATCGCGAGAAGGAGTGGGACGTCGTGGTCCTTGTGGTTGCACTAAACCACATAGGCAAGTAGCTGCATCAGTATCAGATAGATCGCGGATGAGAGTGCAACATGGCTGGGCTCTTCCAAAGTTTAGGAAATTTCCAAAACGTCTTACAACATTAGAACATGCCCTTTGTTGTGCTGCATTCCGGGGACATGTGGGAGGCTGTGGTGGTGGTGTCTGGGAGTTTGGTGGAGGAGGTGGTGGATTTTGCGGTGGTGGTGGTAGTGTGGTTGGAGGACGCACTGGTGGAGTTTGTGGTGGTGTGGTTGAAGGAGTTTGGGGAGAAGACTGTGGTGATCCGGTCGGAGGACGCACTGGTGGTATGGTTGGAGGAGTTTGGGGAGGAGACTGTGGTGACCTAGTCGGAGGACGAACTGGTGGTATGGCTGGAGGAGTTTGGGGAGGAGACTGTGGTGGTCTAGTCGGAGGACGCACTGGTGGTGTGGCTGGAGGAGTTTGGGGAGGAGACTGTGGTGGTATGGTCGGAGGACGCACTGGTGGTGTGGCTGGAGGAGTTTGGGGAGAAGACTGTGGTGGTCTGGTCGGAGGACGCACTGGTGGTCTGGTTGGAGGAGACTGTGGTGGTCTAGTCGGAGGACGCACTGGTGGTGTGGTTGGAGGAGATTGTGGTGGTCTGGTCGGAGAACGCACTGGAGGTGTGGGTTGGAGAAGTTTGACGAGGAGACTGTGGTGATCTGGTCGGAGGACGCACTGTTGGTGTGCGTGGAGGAATTTGGGGAGGAGACTGTGTGTTCTCGTCGGAGGACGCATTGGTGAAATCTGTGGTGGTATAGTTGGAGGACGCACTGGTAGAATCTCCTCTGTTGTTGGCGATGGGCTGTTTGATGGAGGAAGTTGGGGTGTTGTGGTTGGAGGAGTTTGGGGTGGAGTCTGCGGTGGAGGCGGCAGTGATGTTATTGGTGAAATCTGAGGGGTTGGCGGTGAGGTGTTTGATGGAGATGGTGGTAGTAGTGGACAAACACACGGTGGGCACGCTGGTGGAGGTGGAGGTGGAGAACGGCGTGGAGGTGGTGGTGGAGGACGGCGTCGAGGTGGTGGTGGAGGCCGTCGGGGAGTAGGCCGGTTCTGGGCTTCAGTTTGGCCGAGGAAGAGGATGCTGATCAATGCAAGGACAAAAAGTAAGGTTTTTGTTGAACCCTTTGGAGCCATCTTGTTTGTAGGCAAACGTTGTCCTCACAAAATGAAATGTGTACGGAAATTGGTGGATTCTAAGTGTACTGAGATTGTTGGTTTTTATAGCAGCTTTTGGAGCGTCAATAAATTTGAATTTTGCCACTTGTTCTATATTGCCAAACTCTCTTCTTCTGGTTAAGGCTAATTAGGTGGCTTCATTTCACGTCATTTTTCAAAAATCGTTGACTTGGCCTAATTTGGTCGGTTTATACATGCCATGATTTCCATTTCCTATTTTTTTCTTTCTTTTTTTGCTTATTCCATTTTACATGACTTATTTACTTTGTGATAATGTTAACGTGTTGTTCGACGATCTCAAATTCGTGGTCTATATTAGAACACAACCTTGTTCTGCAGCTTGCATTGATTTATATGTATCATGTAATCGATGATTAAGTTTCTATATAAATCCCTCCTGCTATAAAGTGTATCTCAAGTAGTGTAACCATTCTTATTAGCCAACTGACTTGTTTTGGGCTATTTCTTTGTTGTTTCTTCATTAACGAAAAGCATATCCTGATATGCATAATTACCTCACCAGCTAATACACTAACTGTTTGGTAGTTAACACGGAAAGTTAGATGAGACAATGAGTAATATGTAAAAAAAACATTAATTAATCTATTGTCAATTGATATTGAGTTGAAAACTAACAGTTAGTATTGGTCAACTGGATACTTGTTTTGGTCCGATGTTATAGCTAGCCAAAAATGGATTAAGCTCGTTAATTCGAAATTAGTTAAGAGTACTGTGGATTTTTCTATTGAATGCCACTGATAAATTAAGCTTAGGGATGGGGACACTCGAAGGTACCTTGCCAGACACGTCTCTATAGTTAGGCTATATATATTGACAATTTATTGGTTTTAAATTTTTAATTACTTGTTCCATATGTCCACTCTTTAATTTTCTTTTTCTAATTTCCATACAAGTCTTAGCACTGTTTGAATATTATAAGCAAAGTAGAAATAATTAAATCTACTAATATATCACTAAATCAATAAATAATGAATTTGTTTTTTTGGTAACTTTTTGTTTTTGGTCAACAACTAGCTATATATTTGGAAACGAAATTCAGACTATTCAGTTACTTTACACTATCCAAATTAAAAATATAGAAGTTTGATCAAAGATTTGAGGCCTTGTTTGTATATACTGCTAAATAAAATAGATATTATAGCACGATTATGCCGTAAAATTGATAGTATGGCCAGATCGGGGCAGATGAACCAGTCAAGTTCTTAATCAACGTACTGATTCTATCTTTTTATAGATCAAATCTACCATCGAGAAAAAAGAATCTTGCTAGCAATTTGATGCAGTTATATATTTTTTCTAGGAAAATTGATCAATCGATTTGATCATATTCATCTCTTGGATGAATCTCTTGAAACCTAAGAACGACAACAATTTCCCTTTTCTTCTCCTCTAATTTGGGGGTTGGCCTAGCATTATGAGATGTTAACTTTAATTTAAAACTTAAGTGTTTACCTAATATTCGTACATATTATTAATTTCGTTGCCAAACCTCTTTTTCCCAAATGATAAGAGTTTACATCTTTTGGCAGCTGCAACTCGGGCTGCGTGTTGAGGGACCAAAAAGTTGATTCTGTGACTTATTATTATTTACATATATTTACCTTACTATCACACATAACTTAATTTAGCTAGACGTTATTCTATGAACTATGGTAGCATATGATACAAGTATGCAACAAAACCTTCATCTAAACACAAAACAGTATAAGTCTACAAACACAAACCCTTAGACTTTTTTAGATCCAATTAGATGCTGCAACTATATTAACATTATATAAATCTTCTATATATGTTTAAAATTTAGTGACAAATGCGTGGTGCGTCACCTGTTTCTAGTTACTAACATTTTCGTCATATTAGATTAAATATGTCAAGCCCAGAGATGAAATAGTAACTGGTCCAAATTTGATTTGACGGTTTAAGGTTGGTCGAAACACAATGCAGTGGTTAATGGCTGGACCAGATCAATGCCCAAAATTACATTCATGACGAAAACAAAGATAAATGAAAAAAAAAAAGTTGAAAGATATCAATAGCCAAAAAGGCTTTTTTGGATAAAATCTAAAATGATTGGAACTAATAAGCAGACAGGTTGCCGAATACCGGTTCATGCTGCAACTTGTATACACATTCTTTCATGGGTATGTTTGAAATTCACTGATAAATGCGTGGTGTTTTACATAGTCAGATGTATCTGTTAGTAAAAATGACTTAGTAAGATATGCCTATCTTTTGTGTTTACTTTATATTCTTTTCATTTCATGTATCATGCTGGAAGTCAATTGTGTCCTACTTGAAATCAAAGGGACGCTTTGTTTCAGCCATATCTGAAAACAAAGAGAATTATAAATTTCTATTCTGTCATTGTGAAATTTGGTTAAAAGTGTATTCGTCTTGTGAGCAATGAGTGTGTTACCATACTTGAACTTCCCACCAGGTTGTTTGAGATTTTATTTTACGTAGCAGGTCATTCATTTTATTTGAATTTTTTCTCTAGAAATATCTCTGAACTAAAATAGTTTAGTGTGATCACATTACCAACTTTATTGGTGTTTAATACATAAGTGTTGGAAGAAAAAGAAAAAAAATCGCGAGACGTTTTAGCTATAGTTTATTGGTAAGTGAGCAGGTTTTACTTTATTGAGGTAGTTAATTAAGTAAAAGGGCAAAGAAGTGGTCATGGGCATGTGAAACTTGGAGGAATAGTTAAAATGAAATAAGGTCGTTGGTATTTATATCTCTTTTAGAGATTCACTACAATATGACTATCTACCACTTGTTCAATTACCTCTTTCTGGTTAATTGGTGTTGGATTCAATCCAAATCTGTCACCACCACTACTAATCGGTGCTTAAACACTACAATATTTGCGGTAATTGGCACGAGATCAATCACTAATTCAGTCCATATGGTATAATTGGTCGGTTAGATATTTCATGGTGTCGTTCCAAGATTTAACCTAGAAAACTTTAATGTCGTTTTTTAGATCTAGTTGCCGATAACTTTACAATTTACACTACGGTATAAAAATTATAGATCTGAATAAAATTTTGGATGGAAATGCTAAATTTTTATTATTAGTAAATAATAATTATTATTTTATTTTTCTTCTGTTATCTAGGCTTGGCTAAAAAAAGTCCATATATTCTTAGTGATCAAGTTATGTGCATGAATATGAAATATCAACTTTACTATAGAGTTTTTGACGAAATGTTCGTCCGTATCATTAATTGTACTTGCCAAACCTAATTTCTTCTAGAATGAGCTGCAACTCGAGCTACATGTAGAGGGACCAAAAGCTACAAACTGTTGCTAAGTATTTCACTAACTAAATGATTAACTAAATGGTACCAAGAATAATACAGCAATTCCGCAGGTTCTTTGGATCGATTTTTTTTTCTTGAATCGTATTTTCGTTTTTTTTTTTTTTTGAAAAAGGGTTATTAAATTAAGATTGAGAGGGAATAAAATGTAAGCAGAGTTATTAATAAAATACCTTCAAGAAAGAAGGCGGTATTATCAGGCTATCATCGAAACATTGGTTTATCTGCCTCCTAAGAATCAGATTTGAATCGTATCTTTTATGCATCATCATTTCCGCGAAGTAGATAAAACTAAAGAACAAAAAAAAAAATTATAAATCCCCACATAAGTTCGATGAATTGCCAAGGCATTTGTATGAAAAGAGGATGATAACTTAAAGATTAAGCTTATGTTGCTAGTTTCTGCTTACTCCCTACTACTGAAAATCAAGATATGGTTTTCATTTTTTTGGAAGTTCATATTTCTTGTACATAAATTAACTGTTTTGTTGAGCAATAAATTTGAAATTTCAAGAAAAAAAAAACTAATGACGGTGAAAGATGATATCGGCAAAGAATAGTAGAAGCCATATTTTTTAGAATCATTATGGAATAGAATTTCAGGTATTTATTTACATGCAACCGAATAAGCTGTTACGACTAAAAAGCTATTGCAAATTTGCATATTAAAGTAAATGTATGTTGGTTTGCTAGAAGAAAATTTAAATTAAATCAAACGGCGGTGAGATGGAAAACCGGCGAATATTTTCCACGATTCTGCTATTCTACCATAGATCAGTAATTGTCTCACTCTCATCTAACGTCTCGCTAGAGAACTCTTAAACACTATAAATACAAACCCTCACACCCAATACAAATAACTCACACTCCTTTATCTCTCCCAACTACAATATATCATCAAAATCTTATTTAGCGTTTTCACAATATGGCTTCCAAGAAAATGACGACTGTCTTGGCTCTCTACTTCACCTTCAACCTCGTCTTCCTAGGCTTCGCCTCGGCCAAGCCTGCGACGCCTCCCCAACATCCGGTGTGTCCACTTACCCGGTCCGAACTCAACGTTTGCGTCAACATACTTAGCCTCGTCACTGTTATCCTCAACCCCCGAAATGTGGCCGAGTGCTGCAACCTCTTGACTCGGGTTGGTGGTGCTGAGGCGGCTAAGTGTGCCTGTGACGCGGCTAAAATCAGCGTTCTCGGCCTCCTTACCGTCAGAGTGAGACTCAATCAGCTTCTCAGTCTCTGTCCTGCTGTACAAGTACCACTTGGTGGTCTCATCTGCAACTAATAAGTACACAACATGCATAATCACTAAAATAAGCAGACGCGTTCCGTAATATATATCGGTTCATGGTGCAACTATGTTTTTTTTTTTTAAATAAAATAACTATGTATTTATCTTATGTTTGATATAAAATGGTGTTTCACCTGTTCGGTTGTTCCAGTGGACCAGTACTATGTTCTTTAAGTAAGATGCACGTATATGTAATCTTGGATGAATATATATATAATATCATAGAAAACACGTTAATTAATATATATTCTAAAAATTACTATAATGTTTTTTGTTCCAGGTATACCTTTATTTGTCTTTTACCTTTTTGAAGGTCACCTCTATTTGTCTTTGATTGTTTTCTTATGATTAACGTATTTACGAAATATAATATTTATTTTGTTGATGTCTGAAAAAACAATTTCAATTATTGCTGTGCTGCCACCACATGCACTTTAACAAAGAACTAAAATAAGTGTGCCGATTTTCAAGTTAGTATGTTGGAGTTCTTTTCTCATTTTAATGTGAATAATATATTACCAACAAGAAAGGGAGGTTGCCTACATAGATCGTTTATAAGGAACGAAGGAATTTCTCGGCCAAAAAAAAGTAAAAAGCCGAGAGATATTAAAACTGCATCAGTAGATTACATTACAAATGGGAGAACCAAAGTGGCAAGAGGGACCTGCAAGATTTCTAGGTGCAAGGAGAGTATCTCTGATGGCGCGATATAGTTGCTTGGACAGTGTTTAATGTTGAAGCGTATGACCAATCCATCGCTTTTCATACCATTCTAAGGCAACAATAGGGTGCATGACAAACCTTGAAAGACACCACGTATACATAGGACTCAAACGTGTGATGCTAGGGTTGGCCGACCATAGAAAACAGAAATAGCTTTTTTGGTGTCTTGGAGAATACGTGTTTGAATTTTTTTGAAAACAAATTCTGTTAAGGATCTCTTGTAATCTATAAACTTTGTGCAAGGATAGAAACTGGTTGGTCAAAAACTATAACAGGTTGTTTTAATTGTGCATAAATCCAATTGAGTGTGTGACACACACATCAACCTAAAATGTTTATAGTAGATTGGTTTTAAAGTCTCGTTGGGCTAGTATTGATATCTTTCGTGTTATATGTAATTTCACTTTCACAAAATATTGCCGTTTAATACATTTGATTTGTTGGGAAACCAAAATAAATAAATAAACTGCCACACTAGCCGTTATCAGAACTAGACCTAAAATGGTATTTCTAGAGTTTAGTTAATGAGGGCTGGTTCAATCAAGATATGACTAGTTCAAGTCCGTAGGCTTTTAAACATTCACAATATCCATATATATCGGATTCGGAGTATGTCAATGGCATGCACTATACATAGAAAATGGCGACTATTATCTTTTAGTTACCTGGACCACATTTAATTTAGGAAACCAATGTCAATTGCTTTTATTTTTTTTTCTGTAACCGATTTGGAAATGTCAATTGCATCTTTCATAATTTTTGGAATAGAAAACTAAACCCCATGCTTCAATTCATAAATCCAGAGTATGGAATCGCGTTCTTCTGTCTATCATTCATTTAACGAAAATGACGGGTGAACACATATATGTTATAAGAAATATTTAACCCAAAAAAGTTATATATATATATATATATGTGTGTGTGTGTCCATGTCCTTTTTTACTGAGGGATATTAATTAAATAATTAACTAATTTATACATTTTGAATAATAATATATTAATCTGATTTATCAAGTATTTTAAAGCGTTTTAAAATTACTAACTATTCTTAATATTTTGAATAATTCATATTCATAAACCATAAAAATAATAAAAGAGACTAAACAATGTGTTGTGGTCCTTGTGGACAATAATACATACGATTAGATCACAACCGCAATTTGTTCTGACTTTTGTGCTGGGGGACAACAAGACAAAAGTAATACACTTTATTCAATTATTATTCTTCGTACACATAACGACATGTAATATTCCTTATTACGTCCTGTTTAACAACAAAACACACATCAACACTGTATGAATAAGCAAACATACTGGTGGGCGTGGCGCATGGATAAGGTTCTTATGAGGAGATATTAAGGACTACTTACTGTTGGTGGTGGTGATGGGGGACACTGAAAACCGATAGGAAAAACCATATTACAAGCAAAAAATATTTCTCTAACGGCCTTATCGATACCGAAAATCAAAGGAAGTGGCCTGAAGACAAAGCAGAGGCAATCGGCTACTTGGACGTTCGCAAGGCCATTGATGGCACTGCAACACGTTCGTGCCCTCGGGTCGCCAGCTGTAAGATTTGCTAGGCCAGCGACATTAGCACATACACCTAGTTGCAAGGGATCTCTAGGGCACGTACCGAAGCCATTGGTCGTAGCCGGTGAAGGCGACATGAAGAGGTCAGCTTCAGCGATGCTAACGACGAGGAAGATGATGATGAGGCCATTGGTGGTTGAGCTCTTTGAGACCATGTTTTCTTATATTTGTTGATATTAAAGTGTTGATGATTGTGGTAAGGTTGTGTGGGTATTTTATAGAGCCATGAGAAGCGTTGAATATAAAACTTTGTCACATTTATTATTTAACTCGAAATACCTAATTGTACTCTTCTATAATTAGATGAGGTTTTAGAGATTTAGGCAAATGCTAGGCCCTCTATCTTACGTACATTTACGCATCTACTACACAAGAGTCTAACCCAATTACTATAGTCGTTACAAATATTAATATCATTTTTATTTTTGATGCAATTTGTAACATCATTTCATGCAACCGATACGTATTAGTATTGATTACAATAATCAATGAAAACATTGGAATTAGTTGGCACAAATTTTTTACTACTCATTGTAGTATTTCTTTCTACAAATTAATCCACCGTTAAATCCAAAAACAAATGTGTAAATAAACAAATTACGCGACATTAATTGTCTTACAAATGTGTAAATAAACAAATTAAGTGACTTTAATTGTCTTCCTATTTGTAGAGCTTCTATTCGAGAAGCAACCCACGTACGGTTAACGTATCATGGACGTAATTTGTGTTATGTGTCTCATCCACTTAACGTATCGTTTTAAGTTTTATTTTTGTTTCACAAAAAATGTTGTTTTATATTTTTAATGCAAAATTTTAAATAATATTCCAGTTTTAATCCTATTAATTTAATGTATTTATTAGATAAAAACAAATGATTTAATGTATTAATAAGGACAAAATTGTACTTTTAATAATTTTTTTAATATGTGTGAAAAATGTCAGAATGACACTCTTTATGAAACGGATGGAGTAAGTTTTATAGTTAAGAAAATTAAGTTATCAGAAATCAAAATCGACATTTATTTGTTTTTTTAACAGGAAAAAGAAATTAATTTGAATTTAACTTTACAAAACGAAAACTAAAACTAAAACTTAAAGAAATTAATGCCCACTGCCAGACCCCACAGAAGATTTATATACTGCGCCAATCCAACTAAATTATGTTTGTTTTTTTATTACCGATGGTCCTTTCAGTCTCTACGGTTGCAGATTCATGTGCTCCATCTAGAAAAGTAGTGAGGATTTATTGCAGCAGAGATCAAGAGAGAAAGACATTAGAATATAAAATCATTTTGTTTGCGATTTGAGTTTACGTATGTATCAAGTTGTTTATAATGGTTTCTTCCATAGAGATATCTATAACCACCAATGGTTTTGTGTGGTCAAAGAACAAAAATAAAAAACACAATGGATAGGCCACTACAACTTTATTAATGTTTTATTGAATTATTGGAAGAAAGTAAAAGTGACAAAGTTATATATATATATATATATAATGACTTATATATATATATATATATAATGAGAGCTAGTTACGGTTTGGGTGTATGCATACTGAGTAGAATTTTAGTTTCTTATGGGGAGAGGATGTGTTCACGGGCAAGTGAAACCTGGGGGAATCCTGCGGCCACAAGTCCTACAGAGTGTGATGATATTAGGAGAGAGACTGAAACGTTTTTTATTATTTTGTTTTTTATTACCGATTGTCCTTTCAGTCTCTAAGGTTGCAAATTCATGTGCTCCATATAGAAGAGTAGTGAGGATTTATTGCAGCAGAGATCAAGAGAGAAAGACATTAGAATATGAAATCATTTTGTTTGAGATTTGAGTTTACGTATGTATCAAGTTGTTTATAATGGTTTCTTCCATAGCGATATCTATAACCTCCAATGGTTTTGTGTAGTCAAAGAACAAAAATAAAGACACAATGGAAATGCCACTACAAACTTTTTATTAATGTTTTTGATTGCATTATTGGACGAAAGTAAAAGTGACAAAGCTCTATATATATGGGTAATGAGAGCTAGTTACGGTTTGAGTGTATACATACTGAGTAGAATTTTAGTTTCTTGTGGGGAAAGGAAGTGTTCACACACAAGAATTTTAGTTTCTTGTGTGTGGAAGTTTGCCAATAGGAACACGAATGGCACCGAAAAATTTGGGTTTCGTTTGTTTTCAATTAATTTCCCTTCTCTTCCAAGTCAACTTAACGGTTCGTACATTATTACTGTCTCTCTTTTTTTTCTCAAAATACTTTAATTATTAAAACATTTGAGTGATACATCTCCAAACATTCGAGTACAAACATAATCATTTCCAATTACATAAATTAAGTTACCCCCTTAAGCTCTGTTTTCAAATCAAAGTAACCTTCTTTCATCAATATGCGACAACAGTGGAAGGGTCTAGATTTTTTATTATTATATTTAATTTAACTGTTATACACAACGACGACAAGAAAAAGAAAAAAAAAACTGAATTAGTAGTACACAATAAAATTATATATATATATATATATTGATATGATTTATTGAAACAATATACATTCATAGAAATCATATATTATTATTATATTTGGTTATACATTACATCGCATAGAGATCTTATTGATTAGTTCATAAGATGCAAAATAAACGTCCAGCATTGTAAAAAATTTAGAAAAAAAAAGAAAAACTTACATCAAAAAAAAAATCCGATTGAAGTATTATGCTTCATCGGTTTAATATAAATCTATTTTAAAATAAATCTTAGGAATAAATTATTTAAGCATTAGACCATCATTATCGCGATGACTGGTGTGTGTTTCTTATTCCAATATATTGTTTTAATATTGGTTCAAGCCCAAAAAGAAATAAAATCGGCTCTTATTCTGGAACTACAAGAATCGATTTTTGTTGCTAACGTGGCGCATTGTGATCCCCACAAAAAAATTCTCGGCTAAAATTTCATTTTTCGGCTAAAAAAAATCCAAGTCTCGACCATTTCCTCTTCTTTGCACCAACCCTTGATGCATCAAAAAAACTGAGTACGAAATCGTCTTCATCGAGTGATCGTCATCATCTCCGGCGAAATATCCGGCGAGAGGCCTGTCTCCTCCGGGTGGAGACGCCTACGACGCCTGGGCTTCTCTTTTCCCTTTATCCCGATCACTTTCTTCGTTATCTCCGAGGTAACAAAATCATCCCCTCTAGTTATTTGATATTTCCGATTTACCTTCGATTTGCTTTCTAGAATAGTTTATTGGAGCTTTTAGATCGTTTTGATTATGAATTTTTCTCCTATTTAAGCGTCGACTGAGTTAGGGATCGATGATAACATTATGTAATTGATGGATTGTGTGAACTCATTTTATGAATTTATTTATGTAATCGATGGGTTTAAATGCTGTTTTCATTGACAAATTTAGAGTGTCTTGTTGATATTTTGTGATGCAGGTTTAGGAAATATGTAAAGTTGTCAATGGAGTTATTGTTAATCGAAATGTAGAATTGATCGAGTATGTAAACATCAATTGTTTGCTAGTTTATGTACTAGTTGTTTTGAGTTTATAGGTTTTTTAGTTTTTGTGATTCAGAGTTCAAGTGTTTGCTAGTTTCTTTACTAGTTGTGATTCAGGTTTTGGGTTTTTCTATTTACTCTGTTTTGTTTTCAGTAATGGCTAATGGTGTGTCTTTTTTTTAATGCAGAGAAAGGAGATGATAACGGTGGTTCCGCATCACATCTACCATCTCGTCTTGTCATTGCATCTCTTCAGGTTAGTCTTCAAACCTTTTAAGTTGGTAATAAATGAAAAGTTAGTGTTAGATAATGGTAGATAAATGCAAAGTTATGGTTAGTCATTAATGGTTGCTTGATGAATGCTATATTAGTGTTAGGTACATGTCTTTTCTATGTGGTTAGAAAGGGTTTTTATAATGGTTAGTAATCAATGGAGAACCATTAAGAATGGTTCTTCTTCTCCATTTAATCGGTTGTCCTTCACTCCCTATATCTGCGAGGTGCTTCATGAATCTTTTCCTTGTTCATTCTATTGGTTTCTTTCCTAGTTCTTCTCCTTCTTCTCGTTGCATCATCTAGTTCTCTTTCCTTCTTATCATTTTGTTTCTCTCCTCCTACTCGTTCATTCTTCTCCTTCCCTTTCCTCGTTCATTCTCTTGTCTATTTTTTCTATGGATTTCTCTTCGACTCCTTACTCTCAGCCTTCAAACTTCGTCGATCTCCTAAACAGTCAGCAGGACAGCGTCTTCTGTGGAACAGCTATGAGCCTTGGTGAAGAGCCGGCTGCAGAGCGAAAGGAGAGAAGAACATGGACACCAGCTTTGTATCTTTTTAACTTTCTTATTTTTAATTTGACACCACATGACTTTGTAACTTTCTTACTTTTATTTGACACCACAAATTGTATCCGAAAAGATGTGGAACGTGCTTTTGGAGTCTTACAAGCTCGATTTGCTATTGTTAAAAACCCAGCTCTTTTTTGGGATAAGGCAAAAATAGGAAAGATTATGAGAGCTTGTATCATATTACACAATATGATAGTAGAAGACGAAAGAGATAGATATAATCTGCTTGATGTTTCAGACTTCCAACAAGGAGAAGAAAATGAAAATAGAAATGTGGATGACACGTTCTCAACCGATATGCCATCAAACATTACTAATATGATGGATACTCGAAAAAGAGTTCGGAATCCACAAGTGCATCACCAATTGAAGTCGGATTTGGTTGAGCATATATGGCAAAAATTTGGAGATAGCCAAGACGATTATTGAGCTTTTACTTTGTTTTAATTATGTTTACAAATAAAATTTGTATGTGTGAGTTGTGTATTTCTTTTGAATGTTATAATTAAATAACTATGTTTACTTTAAAAAAAAATTATATAAGAAACCCATTAGGGTATTAGCAATGTACCATTACAATCATAATATTTTTTAAGAAGGTTTCTTAATCTAATTTTAATAATAAAAAACTCTTAAAAAACTCTTAATGGGTGGTAGGGATAATGATGCTCTTACTTTTTGGTCCAACCGCGAACCCACCCTACTGGTACGTTATATGCGCTTCTATAATAAAAGCCATCTTCCCTGGCAATATACTGACGTAGCAGGCCACATCTACGATTCATGGCTGCTCGGTATACTTCAATATTATCAGCACGGTTCTCATTTTGAGGTCCCCAGCTTAAATCACAGACAAAACGTGATCTATTTTGCTCATCAGTCCAACTAGTCGGCCAATCGCGAAACAGAAATTGATAACTCTGATTGAACTTGGCTAAAGTTCGGATACCAGTATTCGAGCCATCATGTGAGCCAGTGCAACGATATTGGAGAGCACGACCTTTACCGAGTTGGTTAGTAATCACCACACGATGGTCTGGACAACTTTCATTCAACCCAAAATGCATAGCTATAACTATGAGCAGAACTATGATCTGATTCATTTTGTGTTTTTTTTTTTTATTATTATAGAAGATAAAATTTTTAAAGTAATAAACTCATCAGTGTTGTGTGTACTTATATAATAATTACGTGTGGATATTAGAAAACGTTTTACATTTACTTATTATTAGATAGTCTATTTATAACGTTAGCTAAAGTTATAAATAGTCATCAACCAAGTAAAATATATGGAAGGAAGAGAGTTTTACTAAGTTAGTGGAAAAAAAGAATATGGTTAGGCGCTAAAATAAAAACCAATCAAATTATCACCACTAAAAATAAAATAAAATTAGTACACAATATTGACAATTACCAAAATAGTTCAATAATAAGTAGGTCTTGCCACAACCCCAAAAACTCAAATCATCTCCATTAAAAAAGAATAATAATAATTTTGGAGTTATGCTATTCATTTTTCCAATTTTAGAGTACAACTTTTTTATTTATGAACGAAATTTCTCAATTAGGATGCTTCTATTTGATGTCAAAAAAAAAAGGATGCTTCTATTTTATACTTAAATAAAATTATATGTTTTAACTGTATACTTAAGTAAAATTATATAGTAACAATAATTAGTTATTTAAGTAATAAAATTTTAAATTGTAATAATGATCATAAATTTATTAAAAATATGTACGATGACATAATAAATTAAAAATACATAATTAGTATTGAAAGATCATTTCTTTTTCACTTCTACAAATCAAAGTAATGAAGAACAGAGAAGGATGAAAGTATCCGATATCAATAGTTTCTTGGTCGATATAGACAAAACTTTCTTTGATGAATTATATCTGTACTGTGAACAGTTTGACATGTTATAGAAACACAAGAGAAAAACATTATATATATGCAAAGAAATTCCAAAAAAAAAAGTAGAAGAAAAAGTTGAATATGAAAACAAAGAACTTGGTGATAGTATCAAGTGTTTTTGTTCGCGATCACACAAGTCAAAGAAAGAAAAAAAAAATCAAAACCATTTTCTCCAACTATTTGATCTTAGCTCACCAGAGAAGAACCTTGGAATGCTCAAGAGACTGTTAACCCTGGTCAATCCATCCAAAGCCGACCACTCTTCATCATCCTGTGCAGTAGAAATACATTCCGCGCGCAAGTGTCATTGTCAATCATTTGTCATCATCTTCCATATCAATCCGGCAACTCTTGGGGGTACTTTCGTCTTTAACCAGGACAATCTCGTCCTCCTCCTTGTGACTGATACTGACACACTCTGTGGAATCAGTAGTATTGATTAGGACTGGGCACAATTACTTGGTACTCGTTCCTCGTTTCGTACTCGTTATTTGACCTGTACTGGTCCCGTAAAACCAAGTACTTGTTTTGATCAAGTCGAGTATCAAATATATTAAGAAGATTACTTGTAAGTATAAGGCAAGTATCAAGTATTAAAAAAAAAGTTACTACTTGGTTTTATTGACCCGTTACTCGTTTCTAATCTCTGATTTTTTTTTAATTTTGTTCCACATCGATTACAACACAAAAAATGAAAGAAGAGTCTGCTTATCAAAAGACAAATAAGTTGCCAGACTTCAATATCTAAAGCTTTCCAAAAATCTAAAGGTCAAAATATTAAATATTATCGTAGGTTTTAATTAAATATGGCTCAAAATTTTAGGTTTTTTAGTATTCTATTTGTACTTTTACAAGTAAGAGGACAAGCCAAGTAACTTGCAAGTAATGAAAAATTTGGCAAGTACTTGAAATTGCAAGTACTTGATATTAACAAGTCAAGTACAAGTACAAATATCTTGATACTTGAACGGGGCAAGTCAAGTATCAAGTATACCAAAAATGGCAAGTATTCGTCCCGTGCCCATGCCTAGTATTGATTATAGTCGTTCGTTACAGATATTAATATCATTTTTATTTTTAATGTGATTTGTATAATCATTTCATGCAACCGATACATATTAGTATTGATTATAGTAATCAAAGAAAACATTGGAATCAGTAGACACAATGTTTTCATAAATCTACTGATTCTTCCGTTTCATAATAAGTATTGTTTTAGATTTCATTTTTTGTTTTAAAAAGAATGTCATTCTACATTTTCAATGTAATTTTTTACTATTATTTCCTGTTTTATCTATCATTTAAAGATAATAATCTTTGTAATTAAATGTTATAAAAATATATTAATTAAGTGTATATTAATTAAGTGTATATTTATATATTTTATTAATTTTTTAATCTGTGTGAAATGTGTCAGAATAACACTTATTAAAACGGAGGAAGTATGTTTCACCGTTTGCGTTATAACAAAAACAAATGTGTAAATATACAGATTAAGTGACATTAATTGTCTTCCTATTTGTAGAGCTTCTATTCGAGAAGCAACCCACGTACGGTTAACGTATCATGGACGTAATTTGTGTTATGTGTATCATCCACTCAACTAAATATTAAGTTTTGTGGTTAAGATCAAAATTAAGTTATCAAAAATCAAAATCGACATTTATTTGTACCTTTTTATCTAAATAAGAAAAATAAATTAATTTGAATTTAACTTTGCAAAACGAAAACTAAAACTAAAAAATTCAAGTAAGTAAGGGATGCCGACGGCCAGATCCCACAGAGGATTTATAAACTGCATGTGCTAATCCAACTAAATTAATCCTGGATTATTATTTTGTTTTTTATTACCGATTGTCCTTTCAGTCTCTAAGGTTGCAAATTCATGTGCTCCATATAGAAGAGTAGTGAGGATTTATTGCAGCAGAGATCAAGAGAGAAAGACATTAGAATATAAAATCATTTTGTTTGCGATTTGAGTTTACGTATGTATCAAGTTGTTTATAATGGTTTCTTCCATAGAGATATCTATAACCACCAATGGTTTTGTGTGGTCAAAGAACAAAAATAAAAAACACAATGGATAGGCCACTACAACTTTATTAATGTTTTATTGAATTATTGGAAGAAAGTAAAAGTGACAAAGTTATATATATATATATATATAATGACTTATATATATATATATATATAATGAGTGACAAAGTTATATATATATATATATATAATGACTTATATATATATATATATATAATGAGAGCTAGTTACGGTTTGGGTGTATGCATACTGAGTAGAATTTTAGTTTCTTATGGGGAGAGGATGTGTTCACGGGCAAGTGAAACCTGGGGGAATCCTGCGGCCACAAGTCCTACAGAGTGTGATGATATTAGGAGAGAGACTGA